>NW_028277177.1:23896388-24196944 GCF_051122295.1 Plectrocnemia conspersa | reverse complement strand
GTATTCATTCTTCTGACTCTGGAATCTGTCTAAAAGAAGGACGAATCCATTTTCATTCGAAAAAAATATTTTTTTCAATTGAGAAAAATACAACTAGCATTATAACATAATATAATATAGGCTGATATCGTTTTTCTTTTGAAAAAAGTATATATTTAATTAAATTTTATATTATAAATCAATAAATAAAATTACTAAAGCGAATCTATCACTACTCTTTATATTTAATCTGATGTACTCGCTGAGAAAATTTTGCATAAATTATTTTTTCGTTGATGCTTTGGTGAAATATTATGATGAAATATAAATATTTACTAAACATTGGATTGAGATTTAAGCCCATCAACTCAACCACTATCGTGCTGATTTTTAAATATAAAGTTAATTTTATTATTAGCATAAATCAATAAGTGTTTGTAATTATAATGTAGCCTTAAAGTTAATGCACCCTTAACATATTTAAAAAATTAAATACTAAGCAAAATCATATCAAAGGTTGTTTTTATACTGAATTTGGCTTAACTCTCAGATGGAAATTTTAAATATTATTGATATCTATTTTTATGTTATTAAAAACTTCATTAAATTTAAATTTTAGTTTATTATTTTGTAAAGATATTTATTATTCTAAATATTATTTTAATTATCCCTTTTATAATTATCAAAATAAATTCAATTCGGTATTGATACCAATATTCCAGTAGTTAATTAACCACATAAAGCATTATTGTATGAGACTTAACCGTTTAAAATATCGTCAAATTTTATGGTCCACTTTGCATAAATTTATTATTTTTGTTATTTAGTACTGGAAATTTTAATTACTCGAAAAACGATTCGCTCGAAGCATTTCCATGCGATACTAGCGCAATAAAACGAGCACAACGAGCAATTGTACAAGTGGATTTATATTTATCTATTACTACAGTAAGAACCGCTGTAAATCCACGAACGGGTCCCGAACTGAAATATTGAAAGTGTAGCCTATTCACTACGTACTATATACAGGGTGTGCGCGAACTAGTTTCCCGCGGGAGTAATGAAACCCGGAACAAGGACCTAAATATTTGATTTAAAATTTAAAATATTCAGCTCTGCAAATGTGCAGATGTATGTGTATATTAGAAAAGGTTATGTTTGTATGTATATGTATAGTTTAAAAAGCTGAGCGGAGCAGTATTTTCAAGCCTGGTGTCGCAACATTGCATTTTATTGGAAAATATGATTTTCCAGACCTCTCTACACACGACCAATGGAAAATCGTGCCGATATTGAAGTGGAGTGTTGATAAAAGCAATATTTTCAACGACAAAAAGTCTTATCAAACTGTTATTATATTTTGCCAAAAAGTTCGCTGTTTAATATTCAATATTTATTTATCAACTTTATC
The DNA here is from genome assembly GCF_051122295.1 of Plectrocnemia conspersa. NCBI lineage: Eukaryota > Metazoa > Arthropoda > Insecta > Trichoptera > Polycentropodidae > Plectrocnemia > Plectrocnemia conspersa. The sequence goes on along the minus strand of NW_028277177.1, from coordinate 24,195,554 downwards.
GTCACTGATATTGAAATTTATTGCGACATATTTTTGATCTGATTCTCAAATTTTTTTTATTTATATATGTATATAGGTACCTCTAAAATTAACAAGAATGACACATTGTTTATGAATGATTATTAATTGCAGTGCTGTCAGTTCCTGTTAAATTATTTAGAATAATTATTCATAGTTATATTTTCAATCACTTTTGACAAGTTTTATTGTTTATGTTTACTTCAATCGTTGTCTTTAATACCTGTTTTTTTACTATATCTTATCCTCTGTCTTACAGCAAAACAGTACCAAAATATCTTGATGCGAAAAAGTCGTATATACTAGTACAAGTCTATACTAAGTTAGTCGAATTTTGGTAACTCAGATATTTTAACTCAATTATTCCTGATACAGTTCGTAACCTTTAGCGTCCGATTGTTGATACTATTTGTACCTATTGAGAGTTCTCCATGAGTTTAATCATCTGCTCTTCTTGTTATTCATTAATGATATACATACAGAAGTTTTAGTTTTATTTTGTATACTGATGCTTTAAAGTGGTTTAAATGCTTTTTATATGTTGCGGACGCTTTCTATCGGAATGATTTTATTTCACAATGGAAATGGTCTTCCGTCCATCATCTGCCTTTTAGTATCGGAAAATGCCATATTATGTAATTCTCCCGATCTTTTCATTTTCATAATATTACTTTTGAAAGAAAACTGAGATTTTTTCTACACGTAAACACCTTTCAAATCTCTGATTTATAATCCAAGAGATTATCTTATTTAAAAAAAAGTTTAGAAAAGGTTCTTGAAATAACTTTATATAGTTGTTAATTAACAAATATCCCTAAATACAAAAACAGATAATTAACTAAAGGGATACTATATATTAGCTAAGCATTTATTACAACCATCTAACAGTGGGTTGATAATTAAAATATTCTTTTTGATTTCAGAATGACTTACAAAGTCACGATCGCATCCTCTTTTGATGCCTTTTGAACCAGAACGCTTGCACTAGCTGGTTCTAATATGACTTTTACCGTCCAGCTCCTTAATACGTGAGTACCATATTACATCGATATATTTTATGTCAGTTGCAAGGAGCTAGTTCGGTTCGTGTTATTTAATTTATTATATAATGCAAAACTTCATACATACATATTCTATGCTATTAATAGAAAGTATCGAAAAAAATATTTTAATTTACAAAGAAATAGTATGTTCAATGTTTAATTATATTGCATTTAAAACCTTTAATAATTTACCAAAATCAACTAAGAGTAATTGAAAAGAAATTAAAAATTATTTTTAAATGCATTCATGCAACTATTGTATCGAGAGATTTTTGCGGAAGCCTAACTGTTCATTAAAAAGATTTTTTTACCGCAAAAGGGTTATTTTACTTTTTAATAACGGTAATAAACTGATGAAGCGATAGCTAATTGTAATTGTAGGAGCCTTATCAAGTGAATTTAAGCGGTGTTTCAAATGGTGGGGAAATGCTTTAAATTTTATTAAAACATCCCCATCTAATAATATTAATTAAAATATTAACCTTGCCTTTTTTTTTATAAGATGTTAGTTTACATCTTAGATAAAATCTTTTAGTTACTTCATATATTTAGCTTCGGGTTTTCGCATTTGTAAAAGGACGAAGCAACGTATCAAAATATTCATAATTACTAATCGTGTTTGTCATCCATATAAATTATAAACTTAGCACGTTGTTAGAGATATTTGCTGTTGCATATATTCAGTGTTTTTTTCTTTTCGTTTTTTATTATTAATAATTTTTTGCAGATTATGAGTAATATAAAACAGACAATTATTTATCATGCTCATGTGAAATTAGAATATTTGTTCTGTCATGGTTTAAAAAAATTTTGATTTTTGATATGTGGGGTATTTTTGCAACACATATGAAAGGAAATATAAAGCGCGATTTCCACATATTTCATGTTAAGTTTTGTTTTGATTTTTCTATTAATAGTGAAAATCTGGCTAAGATCTTGTTTTCGACGCTTTTAGCGAGTTTAGTGGAAAGGTGAAGGATAAAAGTGCTTGTGTGAAAATTGGAGAGAGAATCATCCTGTTGTCAGTTTGCTTTGCCCACTGTGTGTTAATTAAATTGTTAGATATTTACAGTATTTTTTTTTTGATTAATAATAATTTGTAGTAGAGCTTAAATAATACAAAAAAACGTGTCATTCCTATAAGAAATTAGTTTATTTTTTTGTCACGGTGCAATAAAAATATTAATTCTAATAGGAAATTTTGAGCGCAATTTCAAAACTATACATGTTAAATAATAATCTGTTTTTTTAATAATAGTGAAATAAGGACAAAGAAGTTAAAATAACTCATTACAGAACAAAATATGTTTTAAACCTCAAATCATTTTCCAACGACAAAATTGTTGAGGAAACCTTTATAAAGGTCATTTATTCAACCTTTGCAAGCTTCAAAAACCTTAGCAAAATAAAAAAACTATTTATTATATATATTTCAAAATACAGTTACAAGGTGTATAGAAAAAAATAGAAAAAATGTAAATGAAACTTAATGAAAAATAATTATCGAAGTAATGTACTTCTATTACAATTTTATCAATTGTCGAATGTCTGTGATATTGATAATTAATAAGTTTTTATTTGCATGGTCTTTAGTGAATAATAACTATAATAATAAGCAGAAACAATGAAAGTATAAATTTCACATTAAACCAAACACAGAATCGATAAAAGGATCAAAAGGAACAAAAGCAAATTTCATTTACCAATTTAGTTAAAAATGTTTTTGATTTTACTATGAATTTATTTTTAACCCCAGTATCGATTAGCCCAGAGGGTTTTAATATTGTGGATATTTCGAAAAAATTTTAAGTAGCACGTGACTATTTTTTTTATTTAAAAAGTCGATCCTGACAACAAGCAAGTTGTCCACTCTAAAACATTTAAAATCTTTGAGAACTTTTGTACACTATAGCTTTTTTATGTAAAAACCAAGTATTGCAATGTTTCTTTAGACACAGTTAAATTTTCATCTGACGAAGATAAAAAATACAAATTCATTTTGGACTGTATTAAAAATGCCATAATTGTAAAGGCAAATGCAAAGAAAAGACAGTGGACCTTTTGATTTGTCTGTATCGTATACGTCTATGTTTCACAAACACCGAAGAGTGCATACAATTAAGCACTTTCAATCGCATCTCTTAACTGTAGTGCCTGTTGCACAGCACCTTTATGAACTTTATGAATTCGAATGTTCGGACAAATTAATTCTTACTTGTCTCTTCGCTAATGAAACTGCGAGTATTTGAATTGACAGACCATCTTCACTGATTTGTTTCCAAACTGTAACTATGCATTTGAAACTAGGTCTTAGTTCCAATCAGGGATGCTCTGCTTTAATTAAAACTGTCTTTAGTAATAAATGTAGATCCTCAAAAGATTCTGCCAAGACGATTGTTTCGTCTGCGCATTTAAACCTATTAATTGTACGCCTTTCATTCGCTCAAGCGATACAATAAATAAAGTTTAGGCTACTAGAAACTTTGCGCACGTTGAGTAGAAAAAATAGCGCAGATTTAAATCTTGCATATCATTAAAATCAATAAACATATTTCCAAATTCATCAAATGCATCAATATGTTATCAAAAAAGTATCAAAAAACAGTCGCTTTATAAAATGCTTTGGTAATGTGTATTTACTTTTATCTAAAAATACATTGAATTTATTTTATTGTTTTTAAAAATATGCATAAATTTATGGGCTGTGCAATATCAAAGCCGGACCTCCAGAAGTCGGTAATACATAACAATACCATAATCGAGTACAACGCGTCGTTAGTGTTCGGTCGGTCGGTGATTACCGCAGCCGCGTCTCTCTCTGCGTTCCGAAATTTGTTCATTAGGGTCTTATCACATCGGCGCGGTGGCCAGTAATGGCCGGTCCCAAATGGTTTTCGGATGACCGCGATTATCTGCAAGAGTCTGACCGTCTGCGCCATTAGCCATGGATGGATGTGTGAGCAATTTGCATAAGACAATTGCAGCGGCGCCAGTGCTCTCATTGTTCGGTTACAATTTAACTTTTATAATAATAGAAATGACGTAACGAGTTTTTGAATTTGCCCTCAAGTTACCGTCGTTAGCGCACCGGAATATTGTTTCGCTTATTCTCCGTGCATGGGGAGAAAAAGAAACAATGCGAACGAACAATAGGTGTAAATAGGCGATTTAGATAAAGAAAAAGCATATGAAATCAGATCAGACGTCCCCTACAATAATATTTGTGTTAACCAGTTAAAACTAAGGTTAGAAACTATAACTTTATGAGGGATTGGACCGTACTTACTATTTGTGATTAGTACAGTTTGTAAAGAACTTCCATCGCTGTCCGAAAGATGTGTCAAGCCAAATATATTGCATATTAAATCACACATCAGAATACTATTTATTTACTTTTAACGGATTTATTATTATAAAAAAATATTTTAATATACATATATAATTAAAGGACTATAGGCTAGATTCAGCCTGCGTTTGGCATAAGTTGCTCGCATATAGTAAATGAATATATAATTTTATATTAATTTATAATTATTAAAATACTAATTCTTTTTAAAATAAATCTGTACAATTCAAGTACAATTTATACTTTTACAAATTATACATTAATTACTAATGTTAAAATAATAAAATAAATAATTTAATTGTATAATTCACACATTGTACGTTCAGTGTAATACAAATGACCCTCTCAGCGTCCGTTCTTTGTTACACCTCATTGCCACTTAGTCGTTCCAATTTGGAGGGACTCGAAAAACCGCAAGCGCCCTGGAAAAATTCCGACATTTTTTATCCACTCGGTGAAAATATTTTTCATTCATACAGCGTCTACTAAATGCGCGAACATTTTCGCAAAATGTTGGTAATCACTTTAATATCCGCCGATATTCATCAAACCGGCGCTACCTGAGCCATTTACCAGACGTACTTATTCACACCCACCCAGAAAACTTTTGCCAGTATCTCAACAACGGATCTGATACAATAAAATTATATTAGGACGTTCTGCCTGAGACGAGGCTCGCTGTTTTATATCATCAATTTATATAACAATAAAAAATGAAGAATAAAATATATTAGATTTAATTTACATTTTTTTAATATAAATAAATAAATTATTTTACACGCAACTTGCACGCAATATTTTACTATGAATTTAATCATATATATATAATATAATATTGGTCTAGTGAATGTTAAGCTATAATTTATAATAAATATAGTAGGTCCACTACTTTTAAGTTTTGAGGTCGAGGCTTAATTTGAATCCAAATATCCGCCAAAAAATCTAGTAATTGTTTTTTATATAAACGTATATAAATAGCAGTCGCTATAAAGCAATGGAGTTGAATTAGTAGGTCTTTGATATTGGAAAGTCTTTGCTGGCATGTCAAGTTGTATTATTGTCGGTGTGATATCTGTGGAGCAGCTGGGATTCGTCGTGGTGCTCTCTGGATGATCATTGAAGTCTCTGTGTATTTTTTTTGTGACCGAGTGTCACATATTTTATAATGCTTGTATGAATTATATTATTGTCGGCTGTGATTTTGGTAAAGCAGCTGAGATATGTCGTGATGTGTTTTTGTGATGCTTTTTGGACAATTCGTTGATGTTTCTCGTGTTGATGCAATCTGCTAACTCGTTTCTGCTGCCGTGATTTTGTGGCATCTCTTTTCCTCTGTGATCAAGTGTCATTTATTTATAATTTTGGTTTGAGAATCGTAGATGAGAATGTTTTAATGAAAACGTCGCTAACTAAAAAGCGCATATTGTTATTACATTGCAATAGAAATTATAATGGATTGATTTAAGGTGCAAAAACAAAAAAGCACGGCATGTTCAATCGAATTTCAGAGTTCTTCCTACTGTTTTATGCAATTTTTTTATCGTCGCTTAATGCAGCATCCTACAAATATGTCATATATTAACCTCTGTGACACAACTAAAAAATATATTGAAAGAAGGACATTTTGAAATCATAAGTGCATATCACCAAAAAAAATACCTTTCACAAATTTAGGAAAAAAGTAATAGTAAACAATAAATCAAAATTTAATCTTCAGCCACTTTTCTAATTATATTTTATTTAAGGTTGTTTCTATCATATTATTTGTTAGTTTTCGTATGATATAGAAAAAGCGTCAGGAACGGTGGAATTTTTCTGTCTTTATATTTAAGCGTTTTGGTTATTTGACATAATATAATATCTGCTAGATTTAGTTTTGTAAGTTGATATCAGTTTGTATAATATAGTTTTTAATTTCGGTAATTTAGTTTCTGTCACTGCTTTTTTGTTTTATTTCTACTTTTAATTAAATAATAAAGGAAGTTTATGCGTGGGTTCTAATGATATTTCAGATTATTTAATTTAAGTGTTTAATCGTGAATATCGATTGTTTTTTATATCAGTAAGATTTTTTTTTAGGTTTTACCATTAGAGAGTTTCAATAATACTTTTATACAGCATTATTAAAATCTTAAACAATTTCAATAAGAGCTTCGTACTTAGTTTTTAGTGTAAAAAACACAGAAAGGTGACCTGAGGATAGAGCTTGAAAGCATTCATTACCCTCAAATAACGCAATATCTAAAATCGATGGCGTCATAGAAATAATAGTGTAAAACATTATGCCTGAACTACACTCTCTGGAAGATGGCCAAGGTTAGCCAAGGACTGATAATATAGTGGGTCACTTCGGTCGAGTTCGGTTCTGCCCGCTCTAAAATCTACCGGAAGTTGTCCGAGGTTACCGAGAACGGAAGGTAAAGTAGGGGTAATTCATCCGACTTGGCCAGCTTCGAGCGCTTCTGAACATTGTCGGTAAAATGACCAGTCAAAGGGACCAAAGTCGGAGTTGCTCTTTCGAGCGCGAGCGGTGAGATACTTTCCCTTACTCTCTCTAGCGTGTAAAGTGACGAGAATGAGAGAGATAATGATATGGCGTTTCGCAAACTGAGATAGAACGAGTAACTCGGTTCAATTTCAGTATGCGCGTAGGCGTCCTATGGTTAACACGCACGTCGAGCGCTGCATCGTGGTCATGTGGTCAAGTTATATTACCACATGCTTATTGGGGACTTCAACAGACTCTTACTGACATCTTTGAATATTTTACGGCATCAAAAGGGATTAATTAGGTTTTTGATAGTATATTCTTCTAACTGATGTCGTTATTATATTTTTTTCATATAAATAATTAGTGGTACTTGATTTTGTTAAAAAAAAATCATTTCGAATATCCTTATGTATTTTCCTAGATCGGTTTATATAAATGTCACACCATAACGAATTCTTATTTAGAATCGATGGCGACAAATTCTAGGATAGTCACAGATGTGGTGTTCGTATTCTGAAGTATCATTTTTATGCCTTATTGCATTTTTCAAAACCCGACAAAGATTTTGCGTAAATTGAATATTTACGACCTAAAAGTTTTCACTGATATTGCATTGGTGAGTGTCCACACAAACTTTCATACTTATCAGTAGCGTAATTTTAATAATATGATAATTTAAAAATTGCGATTATTTGGCACATTTTTCGATTGCGGGCAAATATGCCGGCTGTACGTGTCAGAAGCCGCCGTCCGGACGGCATATGAAATTTACGACAGTGGTCGCTTACTAAAAGTCATAGGTCTCGGCCGACTTCAGTTGTAACTTCGGTTCTGACAACTTCCAGAGAGTGTAGTGCAGGCATTAGTGTTTTTTGGAAGTTTAAAATCATGTCATTGTCGTATAAATAATTTAGGTTTAATCCTGGATCGAATTGCGCAGGAACAATTCCAATGCACGTATCTAGTGCTGAAATCTCAGATTAAAATTACACAGCATAGGAAATGCTGTCATATTTTTTTTTCGTAGACTACCTAAAAGAAGGCAATGTTAATATTAATTAATAAATAAATAAATAAACAAAATAAAAATTGTCGTTACTTTTTTATAACACTTCATACACGGTATTATGTCGCTTTGTTGATAGTCAGTAGACTTTTTTGAGCTTATCTTTGTAGTCACGCGCAGCTATTGTAAACTCTAACCTCGGGCCGCAAAAGCTAATGTGATTAATGTGCGAAAACACGGTGTTTACAAAACGCAAGACATAAATACCGTCTTATTTATCATCAACCGCTCAAGATTGATCGGCTGAGTGCGTGTTAAGGCTAAATTACAGCGGACTGTTTTGTAGACATTTTTCATTTTGACGCTAATTCGTCTGTGTTAAAAACTCTAGCTCGAGTGCCAAGAGCATTCATATAAAATATTACGATACATTTAGCAAGGTATATATTACATTGATTATTTGTAATGGTTTTTTTACACTTAAACAGAATTTAACAGAAAATTCTGATATATTGTTTTATCTTTTACACAATTTTTTTATTTAAATGAAAATATTTTGCCATTACTTCATCTTACAAAATCGTGTATGCTGTAATAAATACACCAGCTTGTCAAAATTATGTTTTAATTTGTCATAGTATCTCTCAAGTCACGCAATGTTTTATGCGCTAAAATCTATTCAGATATGAGACAGAGACATTTAATTTATGTAAGGAGTCCCTCGACTTGAAATTTATTAGAAAATGTTAATTTAGAGTGCATTTACTAGCATTAATTAGCATCGAGAAGAAGACAGAGTTAGCAGCTATGCGAAAGTGCTATATATGTAGTTGGTAGTAATATATTGCCAAGGCGGAAGTACGCCGAGTTGCGCTCAAGGAATTTAAACGTCACCGCATAACAATCAAACCCGCGCCCCCAACCACCGGAAGTGCTCGTGCATTTCCGGTGGCGGTTTTGGGTGGAGCAAAACCCGAGAAAAAGTCAATATCTAGGTAGGCTCACATACGTGTTCAGACAAAATTACCCTCGCCAACTTTCCGGGGACGTTTTATTATGAATGATGCAGTGTCCAGATGGCATGTGAATAAATCTGGCGACATGTGAATTCATGGAAAAAACCCTTGCAGAATTATTTGAGTAGGGTGAATTATGATTTGCTTTTCAGGTGAAAATCTCTTGTGTAAAGTGTGTAATGGTAGAGATATATAATATATTATAAAACACTAGAATCGTACCTATTAAAAACTTTTTACAAAATAAAGTATATGTTTTTTAAAGTTACTGAAAATATCAAAGAAACAAGGGCAAAAATTTAAAAAATACTCATTATTAAAAACGCTCAATTCTATGGTGTCATTTAAATTGTAAATAAATTAAGCTTAAAAGTCATTATAGACCTTAAATCTTATATCGTGAATTCATTAATAATAATAAAGAAGCTATAAAGCATCTATCAATTAAAACGTTGTATTTATTGCTTGACATTTTGAAGATAAAATCATTAAATGTATATTATTTGTGCGTATTTCGGTTTTTGAGGTTTTCGTAATTATTTGTTCTAGAGAAATAGCTGCCCATTAGCAAGATCATTATTGATGTTAGTTTAGTAAACTTGAAATATTTATCCAAGACCACTGAAAATAGTATCCTTAGAGCCAGTCGAGACATTTATATCGATCCAATACGGTCAAGCTCAAGGGCGTCTGGATAAAAATATTTTATTGTATATTTTATGAACCCTTTATATAAATATACATTCTAGATTTAAAAGGAAATCTTATTTAGTCGATACACTTTTTTGTGTACTTTTTTCGATGTTCCGTTCGGTCCTGAACCTTGCTGTCAATCTGTCATTCTGTCCCTGGCGAACGGAGCTAAACGCTTAAACATATCCTACAAACAAATAGGGACGACCCCGAGGAATTGCGAAAAACTCGGTACATTTAATCTGATGTGTGGTTTTGGGTTCATTGATGAAAATTAAATTTATATACGAGCGTATGAATCAATTACGTAGTTCTAATTTTAGTATATTTAATTAGTTAATTGCATTTTTTTATTATTAACTATTTGATCATATATAGGCACGATAGAATATTTTATTATCAATTTCGATAAAAATGGTCCGATTCATCAGCAGCGAGGTGAAAAATTGATTTCTCGCATTGAATATTACAATTCCAATCAGCCTGACAAATCGCCTTGGGGCCTTTACCGCCAAACCTATCCCAGCACTCGTTATAGGCACGCATTTCATATCCAATATTTATATAATATAAAGTATATGCACGTTATATATGTTTTAACGTCGAACCGTATGCAAATAGGTGATGAAAGCGAGAAAAGGAAAAATTGTGCGCCCGTTATATTTGTATTTGAGCAAAGTGTGGGCAAGGCACACTAAGGAGGGACCTCTTTATGGGCTGGCCCTATATTGGGAAAATGCTCGTAAATTTATATAACAGCACCGCACCAGAGCAGCAGATTTGGTAATCGAAGCATATAACGGCTTTGCCTTTACAACGGACCGAATCAGAAAAGTATACCCTGATATACCCTTTTCGGCTAGGTACTTGTGCACATAGTAGCTCGAATGCTTATAGATTTGTGGCAATATAGTGTCCATCTGATGACTACGGTATCTGATTTAACAGATTCCTCTGAGAATTGTTTTAAACATTTTTGTTTGTTGTCTTATTGCTTTGACCATTCCGCATGAATAATATCATCATTTAAAATATTTTAGTACTAGAACGTCACTTCATTAAAATAATTTATAAAAGACATTCGTTAAATACTATATAGCACTACATAGAGACGGAAAGGATATACATATTCAGAAAAAAAACTAAGATTTTTTTATTGTATGGCAAACCAATTGCAAAAATATTTTTACTAACTAAAACAAACTAAAAAAATGGAATAATGTATACGTAAAATTCAATAAGATACAATATAAATAAAATAAAACTGTTTTTTTTTCTTTTTTAATTTTAAATTAAAATTCTTGCTCTTTCTATGATATTATATTAAATTTAGGCAATGTATCATTTATGAATTTGTCAATTCTCATTATTTGAGTTTCAAAAAATGTAAATAAAAAACATTTTTTTCAATTAAAATAAACTTTAGCAGTCGAAAATAGAATCAGCTTATTTAATTATTATGTTGTTATTGTGTTCTATAAAATTTTTTGTATACATTATTCATGTTTTAAAGATTTATTTTTATTTTTTTGTGTTGTTAATTTTTTGATGTATGCATTGCGCTGTTTTGTCGTTCCCTTTTGTCCGCGTATTTTTGTCTTGCGCCCTTTTGATACGGCGCCTTCTTCTATACATACGATTAGTTGATTAATGTGGTTTCGCGAAATATTTTTTCTGTATTTTCTAGTATAATAATAATAATGTTCTTAATTATTAATTTTCTAAGACTTTTTTAAATATTTTTTAAGATTGGTATCAAAACATGTATTATTTATTATTTTTATAAATTTATTTTAGATAATTTTCAATTAAAAAAACCTAGTGTTACATGTGTTACTCCACACCAGACAGGCATATGTTAAGATGCTTCTGATTATTTGTTCATATATACAGATTTTATTTTTCATGGTGCGGTCTAATGGCAATAGTACAATGGCGCAATGGCGAAAAGCTTTTAAGTGAAGTTCAAAAATTTCACCTTGGAGTCCAGGCTCAAACCCAAGTATTCAATGCTAAATTTTTGGAGAGACGAATGCATTTTGACTACGTTTCGGTAAAATAATTGAGTTTGTTTAATTCTAGTTGATGTTAATTTTCCATCTATTAAACTATTTATTTAGGTTTTTAATGATGTCAGTAGTTTATTCGCGGTTGCATTAAGAGTGTATCACTATAGAGTATTTTTTTTAATTTTGAGATATCGTTCTTATACAAAATAAAGTGAAATGGTCCGAGCAAACTACCCTGAGTAATTTCAGTTGGAGCGTTTATTATTTTGTAAAACAACATAGCTTCTTAGGCATGAGAGTATTAAATGTAGCAGATAGTCCGGGTCTTGAATTAATATAGTTTGTAAACAAACCGTCATACTATTTTGTGTCTCAAACGTTTTTTCCTATCTTACATTAAGGCCCGTTTTTTTTTATATTAAGATTAACGTGACTTCTGCAAAAGCCAAATTTTTTGAATACTTTGGCAAATGACAATAATGATTTTAAGATATAAATCGGACTTTTTATTAGTCAAATCTTAGCGGTTATAGTAGAAATATCCATCATATGAGTGAATGAGATATTTTTTAAGTGATGAATGCAAATTCCAGGAAGCTGTTTAATCAACCAGTTGTCTAATCTGTAAATTCTGTGACTCAATTTATTAATGAAACTTTGCAAATAAGGCATATATTTTTCTAAGTCTATCGCAAAAGCTTTTAATTATTTTATTGTACTTGATCTGTGATAATGTGTGCACATTTCCGTCTTTACTTGATCTGTGTTAGCTGTGAAACTTCCGGTTTCACACAATAGAATGTCTGTGTATATTTTAACACGATTTAGTAATTTTTCCTAGTAAATCTGGAGATTTACCGCAAATATTATTAGTCAGTCTGCTTATTCGACTTTGAAATTTAAGATATTTCTTGCTAATTATTTATCATTTTATTTTAAATTTGATATTATATCAAGTAAGTTTAATATAATTATGTATATTTTCACGCGTAATTAAAAATCTTTATTGCAAAGGGGGCGTTATAAGCTATTCTGCAAAATTAAAATATAGAACTTTGGAATCATATTTCCATTATTATTAAAGGTGACTTGTTGCTGTGTTTGAACCACAAATGTATAACATTACTAAATTCATTATATATAATATAATAATAAATAGTTCGTTTCATTTAACAGAGTCACTTTAAGGCTTATCTCGTATTCCACAACGGTATTTTATTGGTCCGCTTGCGTCGAGAAAAGTTGTCATGTACACCAACTACTTTATTGTTATTCCGACATTCGCAGCGCACGGACGTCTATAAATTGCTATCGCTATACATACGTATTGATTTTGATAGCTTATTTCAACATAAACAAAATATTTAAATTTGTTTAAAATATAAACAGGAGTAATGATAAGTATTTTGAACGTACATATATCTGCATCTTGTACTTTAAAGAAAATTGGTAGTGCGTACACACAGAGTGGTAATTTTTTTTTCACTTCTGAATAATGATAAAATGGATAGACCTCAAAGTGACTCTGTTAAAAGAAACGTATTTCTAGCAGAAGTATTGCTAGCATAACTTTTGAAGGAAATATAACAATATGCAATACAATTAAATCAACAATAAAAAAACTTTCTTAAATTCTAAGAATTGTAAGTTGCGACACATCACATATTTTATATTGATCTAAAAGCTGCATATCACTTGAAATATATAAATAATTTATATGCAGTAATGAATGAAATTATCCTTATTTATTACTTACAATAAAATTAATTAAATGCTTTGTTTCTCTTTAAAAATTGCATTTATTTTAGAAGTATTTCCCTAAAAAAAAACTAAAGCTAATTTATATAATATAATATATTAAAAAAATGTCTTTTATTTCTATAAATTATTAAAAACAAACTTTAGCGATAAAGAAAAAAAATGAAAATTCTACATATATAATATAAGACTATTTCTATTAATTTATATTCAAATTTGAGGCATTAGCAATATGACGTGTAATTTATAGTTATTATAAATATTTTTTATCAAGAGTTACAGATTCGCTCTGATTTTATAATGTGTACATCTTTATTCTAATGAATTATTTACATAGTGAATTTAAATGTATATAAATTTGTACTATGTAATACGTATATATTTATGCACGCCTGAGTTCTAGAAAATATACAAAACATATGTTAATATTCTTGGGATGCGAATGTGTTTGCTTAGAAGGAATATGGTCTCGTACTTTGCGAGATACTTAAAACTTCGAGCAAATTCAATCAAATCGAGAAAATGTGAATAAAAGCAACAGAAACAGATAGATAATACGAATAATACTAAAATAACTTGCTGAATCATACTTTTTTTATTTTTAGCAAGAATATGCTTAGATTAAAAAATATTTTTACTATAATAATATTGAATATATATATAATATATAAAAATGAACGTAAATATCATGTGTTTATTAGTAACATAACTTTAGAATATTTATTATATACATAATATAATTGGATGTAATTTATTTACGGTCAAAAGAAGAATAGTCTTAATATATAAGCCTATTAAATAAAATAAAAATATATTTGCTTTCGTTGTAAGCATGTTTATGTTTAAAGGGCACTTGGTTAGATTAGCCCCAACTTTTTCTTTAAATGTTTATTTTTTGCCAACCCAAAAAGAAATCTTGCGCGTGGAATTCTCGTCCGAGGCGGCAAACACTTTACATATTGATATAGAATATTTCGGACGGAATAAGAAAGTGCTTATCCCGAGCCAGCCGAGGGATAAAATTAAAGGCCATTTTGTTTTCTTCGGTACCAAATCCGCCCTTCCTTAATGTGCCACATGAGGATTTGAATAAGAAATAAAAGATTTTCCGTTAAATCCGAAATCCGCGCCGACGAAGCATAAATAGTTAATAGTGCTCTCGCTAGCATCAATTTTGGCCATAGCGTCTTTGCATTCATATCCGAGGAAGTGTACATAAGAAACTGTGTGGATTGGTGTTTTTTAGAATAAAGTAGCTTTGTGCTTTTATTAAAAGTCTGGCTCAAAATATTTTAATTAATACAATATAAAGCAACATCATATTACTACTGCAATCAACAAGGAAAAAAGATAGATTAGAATCTGCAAATTTAAATATTTTTTGTGTTTTTCAAATTATTATTTAAATTTTATATGATATTCAAATTTTATAGAATAATATATGTAAAAAAAAGGGTATAGAATTTTTTTAAGGAAGCATTGATTAGCAATTGACTTATACAACCTTAAAAACACAACGCACATTGTGAGCCTCGAAAAGAGTTTCTTGATTTTATCGTTATAAAAATTTGCGGCTGCTTTATTTTAAAGCAGAATTTTGTACTAGATTAAAATATTTAGTTTGCTTCTTGCCATTAATTTAGTTTCAATGTTCGTAAATGATAGCCAAAAAGTTTTTTATGAGCTTATGAATGATAACTAATAATATTTAACTTACTTTTTTATTATCAGTCTTTAGAATATTTTACTGGATTATGATTGTTTTAGTTACCATAACGAAAAATGATGACAGGGATAGCAAAAGTTGTGGGCCACGCAAGACAGTTGACTTTAGGTCGTCAACCGGAGCAGAGCGCACATATAATTGCTTCGAAACTGTGTTTTTATTTATTTATTTAAATTCAATTAAGACCATTGTAATCTAACAGGTTACTCCATTGCGTCACGATGGTCGAAAACAATATTTGTATTATTTCAATACACAAAAAAAATATGTATGATTAAAATAATTCACAAAAAATAATGCATATAAAGAAGCAAAAAAAAATTTATAAAATATCAAAATTAAATGATACGAACTGGACCAATGTATAATGCCAGCGTATTAAGGAGCCTGATGTGCACAGCCATACGCGAGTCAGAAAGTGCGAACGTTCTAGCCCCAACGTCCATAAAAAAAGGACGCGATCGTGATTCTCTAAGATGTTCTGGAACCCAAAACTGGAATTTATTGAGAATATTGGGATTGTCGACATCACCCTTCAGTAATTTGAAGAAATGCTTAGCGATATACAAATTTCTGCGAGAACTTAGCGAATCGTATCCCAGCGCTCCTAAAAGAAAGGCTCTGGAATATAAGAACGATATTATATATAAATCAGGAGTATTTGAGGGTCCAACCTGAGCCCTTTACTATTCACTTTATTTAATAATGCCATAAATACGTCAGATAATTTATTTAATGCCATAAATACGGCAGATTATTTAAAATTATTAAAATGCATTTGATCTGTTCTATGGAAATGGTCTTACATTACACATCTGCTCTTTAATGTCGAAAAGTGGCAAACTGTGTCACTTTATTGATCCCGATTACAATAAGATTATTCCTACAATCTCAGTGGGAACATTTTTGGCTAAAAACACTTTTACTAAAGACCTCAGAATCACTTCAGAGCAAGTGAAGATTCTCTCTATACGTAAATGACGTCTGCTATAAATCGTAGACGCATTTAATTTTGACGAACCGTTCGTAATTTGCATCCTTTATAACACTTTAGTTTGCAACACTTTTAAATCGGGATCTATACTTTGGAATCCCTGAGTAAACAAATAATCCCACTTAATCGAAAAAGTTTTTGAAATATATTTAAAAAAGGATATTGAGTTATTATCTATTCTAGGATACCAATCGATTTTTTATAGGCGTTCTCGTTGCTAAACATTTATTTAGCTACTGTTGGGTGCTATCGACAACCAATCATAATTCTCAATGAATTCTAGTTTTGGGTTTCGGAATATATTCGAGAATGACGTTGAAGTCCTCTTTTGACACCCGTTGTCAAGACGTCCGCACTAGCCGACTCACCTATGGCTGTCGTCGTCCGGTACTCTATATTGCTGACATTTATCTGTTTATTGTTAGATCCGATTCGTATTATTTAATTTTAATATTTTTTATTTATCTTATCTTTTGTATTATTTTTTGGTGTGTTAGTAATAATGATGTGTATTGTTTTTTAACTATCGTGACGTATTAATGTAACCTGTTAGGTCACAATGCTCTTAATTTAATTAAAATAAATAAATAAATATATATATATATTTCGAGTCTGCTTCAGCAAACATAAGATCTTAACAACTGATTTGCAGGTTTCGAGTTATAAATCATGACAAATGTCCGAGTTACTTAAGAGATTTGTCAATAATTCATCATGCATAAAAAATTACACTAGGTCACAGCTTTAACTTGTATACTAAAATCTATCTTACATGTTTTATTTTTTATATTTTAATATCGATTTGTTTACGTATATATAATATATGTATATTAATAATAAATAAAAAGACTTTTTTTCTTAGATAAATCAATGTACATAAGCTCTTTTATAATTATCATTTTTTCATCATTATCACTTGCACCGTTATTTGCTAGTAAAAACATTTAATTACGAATATATGTTGTATTATTAGGAATAATATTTTATTTTTAAAACAATTCTTAACAAACGAACACAGTATATTAAAAAATGTTAAATCCCTTTAAAATAGCTGAAAAAATCTCACAAAATCGAATTCAAGCATAAATCATTCAGCGCTAATGGATCACTTTCTTGGAAATTACCCACGATTTTCGCCCTTGATCCGAGCTAAACACATATATACTATAAATAGATAGGGCTTTTTTTCTTTCTCTCGCGCGCAAATTTGATAAAAAGACACCGAAACACGAAACAAAATGGAATGAGTTAGTGAGGGAAGAGGCAAATCCTTATTTACAAGGCAATACGACACTGGGAGAAGAAAACGACCCAAATATCGTCGGACATTATAGGGTTGGTCCACAACCGGTCTGACCTATAACTTGCTCTGTTACGGTGACGTTTTCGTAATCGAAAACGTATTACCAGCACCAAAGACACGTAATTAAGCCGAGTTCGAATGTCCTATGTCATAAAGTCGAAGGCAATATTTGTTTTGACTTAAGCGGATTAGTGGAAAAGGCGTTAATGTTCATTGTATTTATTTTTTATTATTATTGAATTAGAACAAAAACAATATTTGCTCTAACATAGTCGTACGCACCTGGTTGTAAAATATAGTGTGTGAAAATATATAGTATGAAGAAAACATGAGCGACACTCAGTTTGGTTCTAGAAATGGCTTGAGCACAGGAGCAGTTATATTTAATTTGAACGTTATTGTACTAAGATGTCAGAAAGTTAATGTACATGTGTGTGTGCTTTGTAGATTACATAAAAAGTTTTCTTTCAAAGGTTATAATATCAGAAACTTGTAAAACTTACACATACAAAAGTTTCAATGAATTAATGATAATGACATCAGCATTATGAATAAAATAGTAATGTGAAAATTGAGAATAAATTCAGTAAAGACGGCCACAGAAAATTAGAGAGCTTTGATAGACTTATAGATGCATGTTAAAAATTTCCTGTGTGGATAGAATTATTAATATACGAGTCCTCCGACGTATACCAAAAGAATGAGGATCAATATTCTGCAGAACATTAAAATAAAAAAAGCTTTTATATGTAAGTGGAGCAAACCAACTCATAATGAACAGACACACGTCGCATCTAGTGGCTATACAATTTAAGAAAATGATTTGGGAGCAATTTCACTAAAATATTACTGGCAGTCAATAAATTAAAAGACAATAAGAGATGGTTCACATAATGATGTGTTATGCGGGTTAATTACAACTGTATTTTCAGGGTTATTGACACATCCTGTATCACGAATAAACAATGTTTTATCAGGCAGTCCAAATAAAAATATAAATTATTACATAGCTTATGAAACGATAATATATTTTTTCTACAATACGTCGTTAGAAAAACGAGCACTGAAATCCATTTCCAGCGAAATATTGTTATATT
The DNA here is from genome assembly GCF_051122295.1 of Plectrocnemia conspersa. Taxonomy (NCBI): domain Eukaryota; kingdom Metazoa; phylum Arthropoda; class Insecta; order Trichoptera; family Polycentropodidae; genus Plectrocnemia; species Plectrocnemia conspersa. The sequence continues at coordinate 24,177,054 of NW_028277177.1, read as the reverse complement.
TGTTTTCCACCATTACGATGCGAGTGAATTTTCCGAAACGTTTTACACGAGCGTAATCTGTCCATTGCGATAACAATGAATTATTCGGTCTTGGTCGTAAATCATAAAAACACGTCGTCCGAGACCTAGTTTCGTCCAGAAAGAGACGATTTTCATTATACCAGATTATTTATTATGAAAATAATATTAAAAAATAATAATCCTACAAGCGCGCGTGGTCAGAGAAATGCCTTTAAAAAGAATATCATTTGAATACATTTCAATTCATTATAATGCTTTCCGGTTGAAAAGTCTTTTTTATTATTATTTATTACAGAAATAGAAGTATTATTTGATATTGGTCTTAAACATAATTTATTTATATTATTCTTTAGATAATAAGTTGAGAACTTTGAAACTTTTAATAAATATTTTAGTTTATACAACCAGATCTATAAATAATAATACCAAAAAGGAAGTTTTTTTAATCTATTATAAAACATCACTAATATTTTAATAAGTCAATTACTGTCGCAAAAAGCAAATGTATTTATGAATTATAAATTTTAAAAGCAATGATAAGCTTTAAATATTAAAAAAACATTTTATTAGGAATCATTATTAACATACAATTACAGGGCCTAATAAATTAAGGCTAAATCAAATTACAAAAATGAAAAAATCAATTAACTAATCATAGTATTTTTATTAAAAAAATAAGAATACTATGATACTTACATAGCCTAAAAAAACTTAAATATATTGGAAAAATATACATATTATTGTAATTAAAAAAAAGTAAAAAAATATTATTTTAAACAAAAAAAGTAAAAGATAAAGGTGATTGTTTAGGCTTGGTCATAACAAGCATAGCCTAACATAACTTTTATTTGACTTGAAAATTTTTTTGTATAATTTAAAATTTCATTTTATGTTTTATTCAATAAAAATATACAAGGTAATTATTAAAAAATATTATATTAAAAAATGTTTATACGGTGAAAGTGTTCGCTTAGGCTAGGCTATGAAAACTAGCATAGCCTAACCTAACTTCAATATTATATTACAATTTTATTTTTTAATTTAATATTTTATTCAGGTATTTTATTCGTTAACAAATAACCGCAGATTTTTTTAAGAATCTTAAAATATATAAACATCAGTATTAATAAATAAAAAATCTTTCTATGGTTAAGATGTTCGCTTATGCTAGGCTATGTTGACTAGCATAGCCTAATCTAACTTGTATACTTGGCCACAATATTTTTTCTTCAAACCAAATATTTTATTTTATGTTTAATTCAATATCAGATTTACATTAAAGAAAATATTAAAAATGTAAAACTTAATAAACGAAAGTTAATAATCGTAATATACAGGCCGATGGTACAGCACGTGTGCCATGTTTTTTTACAACAGTTTCTCTCATTGTGCAACGTTTTATTTGAGCAGAATTAATTTATAGAAGTGATGTATTCTATTTTTTTATTGAAATGCAGTATTTATAAACTGTTTTTAAATTTTCAATTAATTTTTATATAATTATATTTATTAACAAATAACAAATTTTGTGTCAAAAAAAAGCTGAAGACATATCTTATACTTCACATTGTTAAATATTTCAGTAGTATTGATTTTATTAAATTTATATTATCAATATTACTTTTTGTCTATCGATGCTGTCAATGACGATAGATTACCCACACAATAATTTGTCCCTAATAATTTGAGAACAAATTTAGTTTTAAATTATTAAATTTAATAAGTTATATTTGCAATCAAAAAATAAAAAAATATTTTGATAGTTGTATTTTTTGTTATAAGAACTTTGATTTATATTTTTCTTATGCGTATAAGGTCTTATCGGTAAACGTCAGATTTTCGATATTACCCTGAGGTCCTCGAGGTCCTTGCTCAGACCCTAAGGAGTATAGAGCTATACACACGGTCTCATACAGGTGCAACGACCGCGCCACCCATAAATTATTACATTTGCATACTCACAAAGAGAAAAGGAGTGTGTGAGTGAGAGAGATAGATAAAGAGAGGGGGTGAGAAAGCATGTACGGTCATAACTTTCCATTTTTCCTGAATTTCCTATTTCGTATGCATACCGCGAGCGAACGCTGTCGATGTATGTACGTTGTGGAAAATTAACGTGAAAAGCGAAAGTGGTCCGGGACATACAATGGATGTACTCAGTATACGTATGTAGTTCTACGCTCGTTCCTTTGATTCAGAAAAACCTTGTTTGTAAACATGGATCCGAGATCGTGAATAAAGTTTAGGGGTGTTATCTGGAATTTCGCGTCGGAATAGGACATAGAATTCACCATCTGTTTGGGGCAAACATTGAGGGATGGGTGTATAAATTTGTATTACATATAAAATATACGTACGGATGCAGTGCATATTTTTTTAGTGACACATTTTTTTATATTATTTCAAAGCTTTGCTTCATTCTGTTTTTTTTTTACAAAAATACTAGGAACGCAATCAGATTAATCATAATAAAAAATATGTTTCACGGTTCAAATCTGAAAACAATTTGGCCAATTTGAACAATGATAAAATTGCTTTGTTAGTTAGTGCATACTTGATATTTTATACGCTTACAAATACATACACATATGACACAGATGTAACTTGTAAAATCTCTGAAAATGTTTAATATATTAAAACACAGACAGGAAAAATTGAAGGTATTTAAAAACAAAGCATTACTTGTATACATAATTTTAATATACTAAGTTAAAACATATGTTTCAATTTGCTGGATTTTTTTATCGCAAAGAATTAATATCTAGGTATCTTAGATATTTTAGTTTACTTACTAAATAATTTGTTTCAAGATAGAAAAAAAAATTTTCATGAGACATTACAAATTACACAATTGTGAGTAGCTTTGTACATAAACTACAGAAAAAATATGATAAAAATAAAAACATTATGCTGAATCACTTTTAAAAATATTGTTAAATTGTTGATAATGGTATATTGTACAGCTATTATTTTCACTCTTTTAAATATATAATAACAGTAATAGAAATATGCTATCGCAAAGCTATGTAATTATTACGAGAAGTAGCTGAGACCCAGAATTGGTAAACGAGTCTGATATAAAAATAAATGTCCTATCGTTTCAATAAAAACACACCGAAGAGGCAAGACCACAAAAAAGCGCGTCAAGTTCTACAAAATAGCAAAGTTTTCTTCGATTGTAATAAAAAAACTAGTATTACATTGCAGTTTTGACGTTAACTATAACTGCGGGCAAGCAACCTTAAAAGTTAATATTATATCTCAAGCTTCGTTAAAAAAAAATAATTAAATAAGGCAACTAAAGAGTATTAAACCACAAATCATTTTTATCCATATTTTATTGACAAAAGCATTAAAACCAATAACTTTATATTTATGCAACTACACAGAAAAATCAATAAAAAAATTTACAATGGCCAAGTAAATATTTTTTTATTAAAGATGTATCGATGTACTTTGATATAATTATAAAAATATTTCTGTTTTTACATTACACAGCTGTTTACAAAATTTGATGTATTTTATTAAGAAATATTGTGAATCTTTCAAGTAGCCTTAATCATACTAAATTCGAGAACAAAACGTGCACTTATATAAGCTCGTTTTGCGAATCACGAATACTTTTATTATTCAGTTTTATTACGCTTTTGGAAAGTATTTGCGACAACTTTAGTCTTATACAGTGAGTCAGTTTGATTGTAGATAATTTATACATAATATTCAAAAAGATAAAATATAAGTTAAGAATGATTTAACAAAATTAATAAACAGGTTAACAATAAGGTTAGGAAAAATATATAGATAAAGTAAAAGAGATTTTTTGTTATGAATATGAATAAAAGAAAAAAATATTTTTTTATTCATATTAATAACAAAAATATTCTTTTATGTAGAAAAAAATATTCTTTTATTCATATTAAATGTAATAATAAATATAGTCGTTAGCGTTAATTAGAAACTTAATCGTGTTAAAAAACGGTAGTTTAGGAAAGCTTTCAATTTAAAAGCTCTCGCACAAAGTTCACTCTCATTGAGCTTGGTCCCACGAGACCATTATGATGGCTCACAAAGCCATCGTCTTCGTCGAGTTTTCTTCATATACGACAATTTATTTCTTTGAAAAAATGCGACCGGGGTGAGTAGTAGAAGTAGCAAAGTAGTAAAAATCCCGTGCATCTAAATAAATCCCTTTGTGCTACCCACAAGATCAAATTTTAACACATGATCATAATTCGGAAAACAAGACTTTCATACACCCTTCAACATATTATATTAAATTTATTTGAGTATGCAATAATATAGATAATCTAAATATTTTTATTATTAAAAAAATAATTTCAATCGTACCTCAGAATTTACAAAATAATAAACAAGAATTGTAACGAATATAAAGTTATTAAATTTTATAAATAATTTTACCATGAATTTATCAAAAGATTATATAATTAATAAAATTCAATATAATATAATTCTAGGAATTTACATTAGATATTTGGATAAATATTAAAGTTCATTAACTAAGTAGCGCTATGTCAACAATTAAAATATTTTGATTACAATGTTAAAATATTAGGTATTTCATATTTTTTAATTAACTTTATGCACTTTTATTTTTAATCACTTATAATTTGAATTAAATAATAGTTTTAAAAATACCTTTGATATTCTTTGAAATTAGTTTCGAGCAATGTTTCTGCTTTTTTGACAACAGAACCATAGCAAAAAAAGGTCTTTCGATGTCAAAGCAATTTGGATAATGTCTTCTGGGCGAGACTGATTTTATGTACTTTGTTTTTATGTTTATGAGAGTAAAAACGTTATTGCAAACGGCAGCAGGATTTTTATCGCTTTCTCGTATGTAATATTTTAAACCTCTGCGGTTTAAAGTTATTATAGAAAGGTGTGTTATATGTACATATATTTTTATAGCTTAATTTTGAACAACTTTTTATATATCGCGTATTTTATTATAATATTTTTTTTTTAAATACTTTACCACTTAATACATTTAACATAAAAATAAATATGCATAAATTAAATATTGTTATATTTTATGTCAATCACGTTTTCATAGTTTTAAATTATTTTAATTACAAAATACGAGTTTAAACATAGGATTAAAATTATTAATCAGCGATGCTCGGAATTTAAATTATTTAGTTGAACTTTGAACGTGAAAATGAAGTCTTGGCAGTCGTAAGGAATTATTAATTATTTGAAATGGAATAACGCCTCAACAGAAGTCAAACTTATTTAATAGAATAGCAAAATAATATTTATTTTTATTATAATTAAACTATACAATATACTTTTTAAATTATCAAAATAGTCATCTAAATGTCTGGACATATTAGTTTATTGGTGAAACGATTTAGATCTTTTTTGAGACAGTTTGTTATCCATCATGAGAGATTTGGTTGCTTATTTATTGGCATTTTAGCAGCTGCAAAATCTTGTAGTATTAATTCTGTTAACAAAATCAATTAAACACATTTTATTATTAGTCCTCATGGTACAATCCTTAGCTGAAATATAGTCTCAAGATAAGTACGTGGGTGTTTTAACAATAATTATTAGAAATCTGTAAATGACATTGGGTTGTGTTACAAAAATAAGCATTAGAGTTTGACAAAATTTTAGACTTTAAAAAGCCATTTATTTTCATTAGTACGCATCTATAGCTTAATATAGTAGTTATTTTTAGGGGCGGTCAGCAATAATGATTCAGTGGCCATACACAATCATTTTGTTTGTCAGTGATATTTTCGACTAAATTTATGACAAAGTTTATCTTTGATTTTATTTTTTCCATAAGAGTTTAAAATTTTTGCCCAATAGCAGTTTAGTTGCCAAGTAAAATTTAAAATAAATAGCGCAAATCTTAAAAAAAATACTTTTTATTACACAGTATACTAATAAAAAGTATTGGACTACAAAACCATGTTGAAAATATTTAGTTTAAATTTCACTATGGCTGATGAAGTAAAAGCATATTTTATCGTAAGCAAACTTTTCCGGTCATTGGTGCACACTATGGCGCAACAGTGACCGCATCTCATAAATTAGTGTTTTATTTAAGAAAAACCCTAAGTTTTATTGTTTTTGTAAATTTCACTTATGAATAATAATACTGTAGTATACAAAAGTTTTTTATGAATTGCCTTGGATATATTGAAAAAAAAAACATTTCTTCTTCATGTTACGTTAATGCATGGAATGAATTTTAATAATCTTCTAGCTTTCTCTCTCGCCCAAATATGGGTCCGTTGAGAGAGAGAGAGCGTTTTAATTGACTTGAACTATCAATTTGCCGTTTTGTGTGAGTGCTCACGTTCCATAATTAATTTCAGCCCGCTAGACCGCGTGATTGCCAAACGTTATAAACAGCAATTTATGAAATTGAACTATAAAAATACATTACCACACGACAAAATCGCAATTAAATGCGTATTTTTACCTAATTATTATTTCATTTCAATAAATTTAATGCAAACATGTTTTTAACTGCTAAAATTTTAAAATAAGAAAATTTGTAAATACAGTATCAGTATAAGATAACACTTCTTTTAAATTGTTGAAGCGGTCATTGATCTTCACATTTTTGCTTTTAGTTAACTGGAAATCGTTTAAGAAAGTTAAAACCAAAATTTAAAAATCGTACTTCCTAGAGTCGGTCATAAAACTAATGATTGTCAAACAATGTTTTTGAGTGTGAAGCGGAAATCTTTGTCCCATTTTGTACTACCTACTCTGAATAAAGCAGTAAATTTAGCATATAAAAACTCATACTTGTCCTCCTAATTTTAATAATTAAAAACCTTTTAAAATATTAGTATAAATTAATTAAATAACATAAACATTTTACCAAAATTCTTGAAAAATCATAAAATTTATCGAGAATTAAAAAATCTTCATTTAGTAGCATTTATTTAAAAATTTTATACAAGTTAATATTTAAATTCTTACTTTAATATTTAATAAATGTTTAATTAACGGATACTTTTTATTTCATGATACATTTCCTTGTATTTTTCATAAAGCAAAATGTCTTATTGTATGACATATTAAGTATAAAAAAATCTTGTTTTATATACCGGCGAACGTATCCTTGTTTAAGATTTATTGATTTACTTTTTCATTAAATCATGGATTTTTATATTCCTATTTTTTGTTAACCGGCAATCGTTTAAGAAAGTCAAAACCAAAGTTTGCAAGTCGTACTTCCTAGAGTCGGTCATAAAACTGATATTGTCAAACAATGTTTTTGGAGTGTTAAGCGGAAATCTTTGTCCCTTATTGAACTACCTGCTCTAAACAAAGCAGTGAATTCAGCATATAAAAGTGCTTAGCTTCTATATTTATTATAATAACTTTGATTTACCTTTCTTCACTTCACTTCACTACACTTTGTACATGTTTACTTTGATAAGTTTATAAAAAAAACCAAATGTTAATTAGCTTTACTACGCTTCCTTTGCAATAGCAGTTTTTCTCTTTACATATACTAGAACCTTACAATAAACTACATAAATATATTAACAGGAAACATTAACATTTCTTGAGTTACAAATTTCTGTGTTTTCAAGTTATACAACTACAAATTATTAAGTTGTCTGAATTTTTTGAATTATATGTTTGGTCAAATTTACAGAACATAAATTTTATTTTTGTATGCCCTCGACTATAAAAATCAAATAGAAAAAGTACACCACCCACCCTCTTCCATTATTCACGTACACTTTACCTTAGTGTTTGTTGCGAAAGTTTTTTGGACACACGTTCTTCATGAGCGCTACAGGCACGTCTCACATATGATACGTGATTACACACACGCCAACTAAATCACGATCCGCAAACGACTTTGGGATATAAATCAAACAAATATCATTTATATACACATACTAATGTGTATCACGTGCGAAACAATATCACAAGTATTAGTGTATTCGTATTCAATAAACATTCTGTGTGGTTTTAGTTCGCTGTACATTATGTTAATGTATGAGCTGTGGTGGTAACTTTGATGTTATCGACAAAGAATCACTTCTTATACATACATACAAAAGCTTAAGTGTAAGTAAGATGTTAAACAGTTCCTTAAATAGATTTCTAAACTTTCTGTTAACGAATGTGAAATATAAAATTGTGCCGAGTTCTGTTTTGTAAAAATTGGAAATATTTTTTTTAAGCTCGGGAGTTTAATTTTATGAATAATTAATATATGCATTTTGAAAAGAAAATATCTGTGAGAAAATATAGCAACTATTATATTTTGAACGTCACTATTGATAGGTAGAGAAATTATTTTTTGTAAAATAATAAGAACCATTCTTTTTTTGCGGAGTCAAAATAAAATTAAAGTTTTATTCATAAATCAAAGATTTTTATTAATGCAAAATTAAAAAGTAAACAATAAATAATTAGGAAAAAATCATCGCGTTCTCTGATCATAGAAGGCTTATCTGCAAAATTATATTTGTAGTAAAATAAAGAAACTAGTACTATATTACTCACTTATAGTCAAAATCTTCCAATTGATAATGTAAAATAAGCTGCTCGTATACAAATACATCCTTAAGCTAATTTAGACTTACGGTATTTAACTATAGGGAATAGTAAGCAACTCATTGAAATAATTCAGAGGCTTAAAAATAAAATTGAGCTTGGATGCTCCGTATCATGTCTCAAACATTTTTATTTAAATATACTTGAAAAATAAAATTGCCTGGAAAGAAATGGAATACGCAAGACAGAAATACTGTAAAAAAATTAGGCAATAAATTAATTACGAAGAGATTGATTGGAAGTTTAAAGAAAAAATAATTGCTTCACAGTTATCCTGATGAATCACTAATGAGTGATTTACCAACATAATATTAGTTTTGATGAATGTCAGGATAGAAAGACAAATTGAAAAATAACGCATAAATTATAGGTATTGAAATATCATAAAATAATATCGTAATTGTGATAGATTCTCGACTTTAAATACGATAGTGCCTGTTTTACGTTTATCGTTGATTCATTCATGTTCATTCAAATAACGAAGGATAAATATTTTTAATAAATATTTACTGAAAATTTTCGCTCGAATAGCACAATTTATTTAGATGCCTTTGAAAATATATTACATTACATTATTTATTCGAACATATACATTCATTTATGCATGCGTGATCGACCCTTAAAGGGCGATATGAAATTGACAATTTTTCGCAAAACCCTTCGCTGACGCATACACTGACAGCTCGTTCTTTGAGACTTTTCATCTGAGCGAAAATACTCGTAAACAGATTAATACTCAGCGACAAATCATGACGTAGCAAATTTTCAAACGATTTTTGCCATCCATACAATGGCCCTAACCTTAACTCAATGCTTCATACCAAAACGATATTTTTGCCTATAAATCACATTAATTTATATTGTGTCAGAAATTATATTGCACAAAACAGATTATTAATTAATCGATTGCTTTTGTACAAGTATTATTATTCTGATCTTATTAATAGTTTATTACTAAAAACAATATTTAAAGCTTTAATTTAACTTGTAGTCTGAGTAGTATATTGTGTCCTGATAAAATATAAAAATATTTTTTTGATAAAGCGTAATTTCACAGAAGCTGTTCGCCAATTTTTAACAATGGTCCAGGACCAGACCCTCTAAAAGTAATTAGATTACAATTTTTTTGCTAAAAAACCAACGACTTGATTATGACGGAAAGTCGTTCAACGAAATTTTCCTTTATCTCGCCAAGGGCGAGAAAATTGGAGAAAAATAGAAGGCCCTAACGTTTTTTCGGGCTTTCGCTCTTATCGTTCTCCCCTCGTTGTGCGATCAAACGAGCCTTTCGAGTAGCGTGTTTGAAAGCCACTAATTTAATCGATTTTTTACGATCTAACCTAAATACAATATCAATAAAGATCGAAAGTATTATCAAGTGTTACGTTAATCTTATCAGTAACAAGCGACTTATTTTTTGTTTAATTTGTAAATAGATCTGCAGAGTTAAATTTCTAAAAACGTTTGCAAATTATAAAAATATATAAAATAAAGCAATAATAAATAAAATAAGTGCTTATTTATTCTGCTAAAGGAAATATTAATTGCTTAAATAGTAATAATTATAATTTTTTTCAGAAATTACATATAATGTCTTCTTAAATCTCATAAGACATATGTTTATTATGTTTATTAATGCTACTAAATAAAATCTTTACTATTACTATTTAACGCCATTTTTCATGACATCGTTAATATATTAATATTAAACTATCAAAGGTGTCTATTTTAAATTATATATAAAATTTAGAGGTTTATGTAAATTCTGATATGCTACGTACCAAATTTTGACTGCATTATTTAAAATACTTTAAAATTTGCATTACAAACACTAGTATTTTATGTTTGAGTTAAAATTATAATTTTACAATTTAGGAGCTTAGATTTACATTTTATTTCTAATACTAAACTTTAATATGTTTCCTATAAAATATACTGTCGAACAATAAAGCTTTAATAAAACAATTCAACCCTTTATTATAAAATATATTGTTGTTGTTTATGTCCATAAATTTCACTTAATTTAAATTATCGAACGCGAATTCAGATTAATTATTTACCACGGTCCGGATGAAATTCTGAAACACTCTGCTTGTTTCGTCAACTGAGACATGAAAGCTTTATCGTGTATGGTTTCCTCCTCGCCGCCCACAAACATCCCACGTTCGAAAAGTCGCCATCCAAAGTCTTTGATTGAATACTATTTACAACTTCCTTTTAACAAATTATGTTAGGAATTGCGTAAATAGCGCTAAAGGCTTAGATTAACTATGATGATAGATATGCTACGATCATGTATAGTTGCCACTGTCTTTTCGACGATGATAATCATAAATATACAATTTTATCTAAATCTGATAAACAAATAAAATAATTATTCTTTTACTCTTAATCTGATTCGTTAACATTTTGAGAGAAAAACTAAGAGTAACTTTCTAGAAGTTGAAGTCTTGCTTTGATGGCTAGGTGTACGCCAACATCTCAGGAGTTGAGAGCTTATCATGTGTCCAACTCTTGCTCTCATGTTTTGAAATTTCACTTTGTAGTATGCTTTAGATAAAATAAAAATCCTGAATAGAATGTCTAGTCATAGCAGATGTCATTACTTATTTTATTTTATCAACTACAATCTTAAGCATTATAAAAATATTTTTAGCTTAATTTTTGATCTAACGCGTTTTATGCAGATCTAATTTTTATTATATATAATACATAATTAATACATATTTTAACTTTTATAATATCCAAATAATCACGGGATCGAAATAATTACATTTATTAACGTTGATGTTACTTGTCAAGAATCTATTTTCACTTCTCGGAAAACCTATCGAGTGTGGGTGAAGTAAAAATATCACAAATATATTATATGTATATAAACGATGGAGAATTATTATATTTGTTTGGATTCAGTCGTGTTTTTTCTCTCTCTTTCAGAGGGTCTCCTCGAAGCTTATTCAATTTCTCTCTATCGCCAATTGTGGACTAATATTATAAGATTGGGCTAGGTTGTATACTGCCTGTATATTTTGCCGCAATAGTCTTTCAGCTAAACCCACCAACCCCTGCTCTTTATTCTGCCCTTCACATTCATTCTTATCTTATATATATATCTCGACATAAACCTCTTTCATCGCATTGTTTTCTAAATTTGCGTTTCTTTGTTTGCCCTTTGTCTGTATGCTCTTTTAATGTTTGTGTGGGCAAATGCCCACCACTCTTATATATGATGCATCAAAAAAAAACTGAAACTTCGTTTATAATTCATAGTGCTAAAAATACATTTTTATGCCAAATATTTAAAAAATAAACGGCAGTGAAATATATATTTATTTTTCATTAAACCTTAGTTTTACCTATGTTAATTTATGAGTGCTTATTTTTTTTTTTAATTAACACCTATGCTTTTCTTAATAAACGTTTATTAAAAAAATTAATATATAGGATAATATATACTTTAAAATCAGGCAATAACTGCTGGTTTATTACCATTTACTGAAATTAAAAAGTAAGACTGCTAGTTCTAGATACAATAAAATAAATTGGGGAAAATCTAAAATAAATAAATAAAATTTAAAAATAAATATTACCAATTTATTTAACTTATGAGCTAAAGTTACCAAAAAATAAATTATGCTTCTAGTGCAAGATATATTAGGACATTTTATATTTTAATCTAATTTGTTGTTTTCATTGTCACCGATTCTAGAGATAAATGGGTTTAATATACAATAAGTCTTACGTAATATTATTTCCGATGTAAGTATGGCAATGTTTTAAAATTGTTAGTGTAAAAAATCTACCACATATATAACTTTTTAATGTATGGTAAATATTATTTGTATGGACTTATTATGAAAGACTTAATAAAGATTAATAAAAACGTGTAACTCCATTCCAAGCAAGCGTACCAGTATAATTAGCTGTTTATATTGTAAAAATATCGCTTTTTTGTGTTAAATATCGCTTTTAGCCCACAATGACAGCAAGCTTTAGATTTGAGATACGTGATATCCAAGTATTTGATATTTGTCTTCTAATAAGTGCAGTTTTCTTTTTACTTTAAAGTATTCAAGGTTTAGGTTGTCTGCGTGTTATTAAATTTATTGTTTTATATTAAATATAAGATTAAAATAATTATTTAAGGTATGTAGAAAATTTTGTATCCTAATTGCAATTGGTTAAGGACCATTATAACTCGTTATATTTTCTAAAATAATATTAATATTAGTGTATAGAATGGAATTTTACATAGTATAAAGAGTTCATTACTTAGCGAAACAACATGTTTTGATATTTCAGGTATGAGCGTATTATGTGTATAAAATAATCAGGAGCTTTATAATTAGATAATATATTATAGTATAGTATAGTATATATAACTATAGTTGAGCTGTTGTCGAATGCTTTTTCATTAAAATTATTTAGCTTGTTAAGTTAGTTAATCGTTGATTGAAATATGCAGAGTACTAATTGTTCGTTTATATTGTTTAGTAGCAAAAAATTCTTGAAGGTACGATAAGATATGTTTTTATTATAACTTAATAAGAAAATATAATAGGCTAATGTGACAATAGGGAATACTATCTACTTTCCTGTGTTTTTCATTAGGAAAATTTCTTTTGGCTTTTAAATATTATAGCAAGAAAATACTTAAATGATAAGCACAAGTCAAATATTCTAAATAAGTAGTGAAATCAATTAAAACTTAAGCTTTTATTCTTTAGACTTTATAGTTTTTATTTTTTTAATAACTTTAAATTTTTAGTGGCTTAATTATGGTTTTTGTCATATTATCTATTACTCATGTGTCCATTTTAAGATTCACACGATATTGTCAACCGGATTTAAATTACGGTTACGTGACCAAATGTAGTTTTACGTTTTTGCGATTATGTGTTGTTATTTTTTATTGTAAACTTGTAGGGCAATTTATTTATTAAAGTTTTTCATTATTTTTTTCATTGTTTCCTAACTTCATTTTTTAATTTAATATTTTTAATAAATGTAGGTTAAATTCTTTTTGAGTAAGTTTACGTACTTTATATATTTTTGTATTGCTTTGATTGTGCTAATAATGTAATTCCACATGCGCACGGCCAATAACTAAATATTTTGTTCCTGATGTTCCTGAGTATATGTGTACTTTTTTTATTTTATTATTAAATTAGTCTTAACGTAAAAAAATATTTAAAATGTGCTTATTTAAAAAATACTATATATACATAATAAATAACATACTAGTTATAAAAGTCGATATTTGGTTCGTAAGGAAATGAAATTCTAAAATTTAATAATTCAAAATTGTGTTTGAAGAGCTTTAATTGATAGTTTACAATTGAACCATTCGCAAATTTACAGTTGACATTATCCTAACGCAGCATCTGCCGTAGGTATCAATTTTGACAATAGCTTAGACAAGAGATTAGTCCATGGGCTTATGGTTTACCACAAGGTGCTGACTATATGTTAAGTTTAATGTAAATTATTTTGTAAAAATAATCATTAAACACTTTAACGAGTGACATTACGAAAAAAATATATAGTTAAAATTCTTAACTCATTGCGTACGGTGTGCACAAATTTGTGCGTTTCAGAAACCTTCCGTTGCGTCGGTGTGCACAAATTTGTGCGTTTCGTCATTTTAACTTCATACGAAAAAAACCCACGTAAACTGCGTATTTACTGTAACGTATTTATTTAGGGATTTACCTACAGATGTTACTAATATCATATTAACTAAAAATAGTTCAAAAAAGTAGAAATTCTAAATTCCAGAGGCTCAAAACTCGGGTAAAATAAATTCGTTTCAAGATCTATGTTTACATATATATATATACAATTTTTTTCTATGGAATTATCTCACATATTATTTATTAGAAACAGTGAAATCACTCAATACCAAATTGCGAATCACATATCAATAATATATAAATATATTTAATTAATTTTTAACACTTAACGGTCGATTTACGCGGCGATATTCGCAAGACGCCCAACCGTTCAATTTCGAACAAATGTAACGTTTCCGTTAGGCTAAGCGCACGCTGTTAAAAAAAAAATGTTAACGAAAAACCCCACCTTATCGGTTTGATTCAGGTAAAGATGGTAATTTTTTTAGAGATATGTTTCTTGAAATTCTTATCTACAAAATTACAAAAAACCCAAAATATTCAAAGGTAACCGCATAAAAAAAAGAAATGTTGAGCTAGACCTAATATCTAAGTACATATTATCAACCCGAAGCATTATAACAAAATAATCAGTGATTCTCAACTTTTAATTGCGTTAATTTATTTTACAACTTTTTGCATTATTATATTTGGTTAGGTTTACAATATATTTTTGTAATGCTTATTTATTTCGTACTCCTTCATTTATTGATACTATTTTTTAAGAAATAAATTACAGTAAATTAATTTCATATTTTTATAATGTAAAATATAATGTTTTTCTGCTATATATATATGTATGTAGAGGTATCGTGGGCATTTAAATGCAGATTCATCAATCCCAAATGTGATATTTTATAATATTTAGACCTGAAATGATCCCGATCTGTTCAAATTAAATAAACTGTTCTCAACATGTTTTCAATTACCAACACATTGAATACAGGGCATTATTCCTAAAAATGGAGCGTGCGGCGGGGATTATTTGCAAAAATTAGGACTTTAATTTGTGTAACTATCCAAGCACATTGGTGGTTCGAGTCTTTATTGGATGCGAAGTATACAGTAAGTGCGCGTTTTTCATTATTTTAACACATTGCGTACCGTGTGGTAAAAATACAAAAAGTGGTAAATATATAATATTAAAGCAATAAAATGTTTAGAATCACTGATAATTTTTAATTATATTAAATATACTATATAAAATAATAATACATAATTTATAACAGAAATATAAAATAATAATACATAAACAATAAAAGATTACATTTAGCCATAGGCAAACGTTACGTTTGTTCGAAATTGGACAGTTGGGTGTCGTGCAAATATCGCTGCGTAACTTGACCGTCAAGTGTTAAAAATTTTGAATTGATTGTATGGGTCACAAAATTAGATATTTTCGGTTTTTATTATATACAACAGTATTTTATCATCATTTTATTATTATCTTTATTGTTTTTATTCAAATATATATATATTTGGTTATTCTAAACTAAAAATTATATTTTATTTTATTGGTACGCGATCCACAGTTTGACGTTTACTGATTTTATCATTGCGAATACAAAAAAACGATCATCATAAATCTGTTTTTAAAATTTGACGTTAAAACGTTGACTAATTAAATAGTTACGATGTTTTAAAAAAAATAAGTATGTATCCTAATTTTCGCAAATAATCCCCGCCGCACGGCTCCATTTTTAGGAATAATGCCCAGTATTCAATGTGTTAATCAAAATTAACATATACTACATATATTCAAATATTATAAATGATTTTAAATACTATACTCAAAATCAATATGTCATCTGGAATCTTGTGCTTTCATTTAAATTTAAGGTTTTTATTATCGTAATCACTAATATGGTTTCGAAAAAAGTAACGGAATTGCAAATTTAAAAAAAAATACAAACCTATAATTTTCTTAATAATTGTTATCTGTAAATTTAATGAAATGTTATAAGAGAGTATAAAAAAAATACAAATATATTGAAAGTTATAAAATATTAAAAAAGGCTAACATAAATAGTTATATAAAGCGTGTACTATATAAAACTATATACAATTTAATTTTGTATTATGCTTCTCTGAAATCTAAGTTAATAACTATAGCTCAATGATATTGAATATTTTTAATAAAATAAACTTACACTTAAACATACCTGAAGTAGTGAGTAAAAAAGCAGAAAAAATAATTTATTAGTATTATACAATGCGTAACCACACAAAAGGATAATATTATAATATAAATTAAAAAAAAATTAAGGAAATTTTATATATTTAAAAAAAAATATTAACTGTAATCTTTACAATAAATAACTTGGTTAGGTTTTTGAATATATAATTTTACATAAATATGTAATATATATATATAAATAATAAATAAACCTTATGTAAAGCTCGTCTCTAACATAGTCTTTTGAGTTTATTTAGTTATAAAAACAATTTACTTAACATATAACAAAAGGGAGAACTAAGCATATATTTGATATATTTTATAACGAAGGGGAGATATATAGCGTATATTGAATTCGAGATCTGATTTAATTAAGATATTCTGAAATAATATTTTGACTATCGTGATATCATACAAAAATATCTTGCTATAAATTTGCAAATTGCTAAAATGAAATTTAGCATTTAGGCTTAACGTCCAACGCTTAACCTAAATGGTAAATCAACAGTCACCAGTTACAGGGTAGGTTCAACTTTCTTGCTAAATATACATTTAATAAAACATAAATCATCAAGTGTTTTGTCGCATTTAATAAGCTTGTTTATTAAATTTTGTGTAACTTATAATATTTTAAGCTATTAAATAATATGTAAATTTTAATTTAGTAAAGACTTTAACTTTGTATATTGGTTAAATAAATATAAATTTATTATTATTTAGTTTGATTCTACAAATTTATAATTATTTTTTAGATAAACAGTTATAAAGTTGTTATCAAGTGCTTTAATATTCAGAAAGACTATTTATGTATAATCTTTCGTTTTAAACACGATCAACAGTTACTAAGTAAGTAGTAAGACATAACAGAATAAAATCAGTAACATTTTTATTATTAATTATTAATAATATCGATCTCCCAGACTTTAAAGAAACTAAAGTTTATATTGGATTTGAATCAAAGTCTTTCAGGTATTAGTCGCCAGCTTGTACCACTAGTCTTACGTGTTGCAATATTTATGATGTAATTTAGAAAAAAATCTGCTTGGAAATAATAAATATTGTAAAATTGCTACCAAAATTAAAAAAACTATATATAAAACTATATAGATAATTATTAGGCAAATCAATATTTAAAAAAAACTTATTAATTCTATATTTGAATCACAGATTAAGTTGTAGAATAAATTATTTTGTGTAAATAAAAATATTAAAATACATTTTGTTTGTACTAATAATATTTAAATCATATTTTTAATATGTGTTGGTTTTTTGTCAGTACGTTATCGTTTAATGTTAAAGATTAAACATGATTTATCTCTATTTTTATATATATGTTTACTACAATATATAAAATACCTAGTTTATAATTAGTTTTTAGTTCACAAGAAAAAATTAAAAAAAATTAATTGAGGTAAAATACAAAAACCTTTAACAAAGTCAAAAATCTAAATACATAAATAAATAATTTTAAATATTTAAATTTAAGACTATTTATTACTGTACTTGCGCTTTAACAACATGCACAATTTTTGAGAGTTCATTCTAACTACTATTTCAAAAAAATAACAAGAAATAATAACTCGAAAGTAAAGTCTTACAATAGAAGAGAGGTATCACATCCGTTAGCGCACCCCGAAAAAAATACTCTGTGTTGAGAAAGGATGCGCGATAGACTGCGTTCTACTTTTATAAAATAAACAAGCAAATATGCAGAGAAAGAGAGAGGCAGATATAAAAATATGCCACAGACCCCAAAGAGTTACAGCACGAAACATATAAGCAGATAGTCAGGCATCATTACATGATCACATCACAGCCGATAATAATTTAACTCGACACTCCAGCGAAGACTCTCCGTCTTTTAAGATCAATTTTATCTTTACCATCTGCTAACGGCAATTGGATTTAAATATACACATATATGATAATTAATATATGCTTATAAAAATAAACTTTTGCCACCTTTTCTAGGGTTTTTGGCTGCAAAGTCACACCTATATGGCATCAAAACCCGAAAACTATTTATTAAACTAGATACTTGGAGCTACTAATAATTTAATTTATGCATTTAAAGTAGGACATATATGAGCTGTTTTTGTTAATACTTAAATTTGATAGTCACCGATTTTAGAGATTATTGTTTTAATTTGGTATCGCGTAATATTTTTCAGTTTGATTGCGTTTATGTATTTTAATCAATAGTAATAAAAATCTACTATGCAGTTTTTAGGGTTATTTTATAAAGCTGTGTTAAAAAAAAAAAAAAATATAATTTCAAATTTACCGTAATAGGGTGAATTATTTTAATGATTTACTGTACAACTCTAAAATCTTAAATGGCCTCAACACTTACACAAAAAAATAATTAATTCTTATTTAGTACAGGAATATGAGTTTATACCTAAATCAAAAACGATACCTCGTTAATATATAAAAACATAAAACAAATCAGAATTTACGAATTCAGTGTAAAATCTTTATTCTAATTAAACTTTGTGAATAATAATCAAATATAAAAGTTATTAATATTGACTATCTTATTAACAATTACTTACTGAAAAGCTTAATCAAGTATATAATTAATTATAATTAAATAATAAATTATAACACTGAAATGAAGTTAAAACTTATTTGATTAAAGTAAACATTGCGAAATAAATTAGTCTAGATAAATAATAATTTTGATATCCTTCTGTTTTTCAGAGTTATGAAAATGCTCAAAGGTCACCTCTATTCATAAAAGGAGTGACAAGTCTCTCATTGATAATTAAAGGCTAGTAGCGTTGATTTTAAAAGAGCACTTATGGTATGGTACATGATAATAAATAATAAACTTAAATATTACTATACTCAAGCATATTCATATTACATATATATTTAAATATTTCTTTAGACAATCAAATTTTGTAACAGTATTTAATGTCATCCTAATAATCACAATCAGTATTATTTTATACTTAATATGATATTGAAGGTAGCAACCTTTATTTTTTGATTTTTTACATTTTGTAATATAGACCGCTATTAAAATTAGTTTATAATACTATATAAAATAATAAGTTGTCTACCAGTACGTTGCTCTATGTTAAATATTTAAACTTGTACTAGTAAGTATTCTAAAGTATACAGATTAGGTTTTGGTTATTCTGTATCTTGCAATATATTTTTGGATTCAATTTTAAAATAACACAATGTACTCGCTATTTTCCAAGTTGAGAGCTTTCGACATTTGTATGTTCAATACCTATACAAAACGAAGTTGCAGCAATGGCAAACTCATAATACGACTACGAGGTTCAATTATATATGCAAATTTTTCATAAAGAGACGTCTCCAACTCACTTTATTCGTGCACCTCTCGAACGAGAGCACAAAAGAGAATGCAATTGTCTCCAGGGCAGGTATATATGGAAAAATTCATAACGAAACATCGTCCGCTCTGCGCGATTTGAATAAAAATTGGAATCCAATGCGACTTTTGCCCGACGTTTATGCAAATGAAACACCTTTTAGATATCTGATGTTTTTTATGTATGTATATAACAGATAAGACAATCGAACGGATTTTAAAATAATGAAATATGCCTTAATATGGTGTTATTTTTGTAACTCAATAATTCGCGAAATGTAAATGTGAAGTATGTGCCTTGTAAAATAATAACTACATTAATTTTATTAAGATTGGCTAAACGTTTCGGCTTTAACGAAGCAGAATTTGTTCTAAAACTAAAATGCTACAAAAAAAATCTGTCCAAAGCTATTTGTATTTTGATTAATTTATTTAATTATTTATTGTCTTCTTTATTTATTACCATATTATATATTATATATAATATATTATTGTCATATTACCATAGCCCACATAGTGAGTAAGGTGATTCGACAAAAGCTAACAAGACTGTTTGAAATACCGAAGATACCTAACTTTAAAAAAAGTAGCTCATGACAAACTTTGTCGAATTATTTTTGAATGTCGGTATAGACTACATAGACTTTTAAAATCGAGTAATTTGGACCATATAACAACGTCTATAAAGTCCGAGTTATCTACTAGCGATCGCTGGCACTAATTGTAAATATGAGGGACCCAAAAGTAACGAGATTCGGGCTGTAAAGGAGAAGGACATTGGACAAACGAGTTCACGGTAGTGGGGTATTGTAAAAGGAACTAGTATAAACTAGTATACAAAGTTTTGTTGCTGTGAGAGCACCTAATTGTTCGTAGCATTTTTTTCTAGAAAAACAACTTTTTCCTATGTGGCGTAAACGTGAGATAGCTGACGCTCAAAATCAATGTGTGGCGGTAAAAAATCTCGTTATATTTGGGTTCTTCATCGTAAATATGTGGAAAATTAAATTTTACAATCAAGCCGGTGCCAAAAGAACGGCCTCCGTTTTTTGTGGATTAACGTGACTTTAGTAGTACATCTCCATAAATATGGAAACGATAAAGTTTTAAGTGACAAATTGACAATGAATCGAAGGGAAACAAAGATATTAACCTGAAGTTTTTCAATGTAAAATCAGAAATGAATCTTGTGGAACTACGCGATTTGAGCTTCTCAAAACCGTACTTCTTGTCGAAAATGTCAATTTCGTTTATGACTAGAACTGACCAGCTAGATCGTGAGGTCAGATTCTTTTCATTGAGATCGGGAGCTGAATATGATTTGTAATAGATAATAAAAACAGTTCTTTCATCGCAATGCATCACTGTCGGCATCATTAATCGCTATTACGCAAAAACGCGTGAACGGACTGTAATGTGTTAAAAATTTTATACAATTCGGTATTCAACGTTTGAAACAACATTACATATTAGATTTCAGATTAAGGCATATTTGTATCGTTTCAGAGGCGGGTTGCGCTGCCGGAACGCGTGCCGGCGCCTTATTCAATACGCCCAGCGCGGTGACGCCGCAAAATTTCGGTGTAATAATCAAACGACCGTATTCCAGGGCCGCGGCTTTGCTTTCGAGTCGCGGGCGCTCACTTTCCAGAATTTTCGCCTACATTAATAAATTAGCGAATGATATTCCGGCGGAGCGGCGCGAACAAAAGATACGCCGGAATATACGAAAGCTTATAAATAAACTACTTAAGCGATGGAAAAGGGAGAGAAAAGCGATCCCGTGCGAGATACACTGGCGAGTAAATTTTGAAAAACCTAACGAAAAAAAACTTTGACCTTGTCTTTGATTTTAAGGCCAAACTCATATATTCTCATTCGGACTGGTCGGTGTCAGGTAGCCGACCTAAAAAACCGAGGGACACTATCGAAAAACTATTTTCAAGGAAAAACATTTCGTTTTATTTTTGTTGTATTAAAACCTCAGAGGTTATTTATATATGTATGTGTGAATATTGAAGTAAATTTATATTAAAAAAATTTTGGTGTGCTTTATTACATTGCTATTGTAGTATTTATGTAGTCAAACTGGTTTTACAAGGCACGCTTGCCCTTTTATATTAGACAAACTTTTGTCTCAGGATACGCTTGTGTATTGTGATTTTTAATTATTACACAAGTATTGATTCGCTTTTATTAAAATAATTTCAGTCTTAAAAAAATAACTATGGCGACTGCCATCCTTTAAAATTCGCTAAGAGAGTTTCAATCTGTGATTCCATTTAAATTTTTATTTATTATAATTATATTATTTATTATATAATAAATATTACCATTGTTTTTATATATTATACATTTTGTTACAAGCAAAAAAGTTGTGACTTTAAACATATTTAATATTTACACCCTAAAGTCACAACATTGTTATCTGTGGTATTATCGTAGCAAAAAGTGGGTTATTTGTTTAAAAACTTATAGTCCAGTCAAATAAGGGTTTAACCTCGGAATGAAAGATAACAAGCTGAAATTTTGCACAGACCTTTGTTTTGGCGTTCTAAATATATGGTGAAAAGTCTCAAAAGATATCGTGTCTGCTAATCAAGATATTAAGGGTCAAAGGTCATAAAAATCGTTTTTTTGCAAATATCTCGCCTCTTTTGCGTCGCATGTCATTAAATGTTCAAAAAAAATTATAGAAAATAAAATTTTCTACAAGTTTGCTATAATTTATTTCTTCGTATGGTTAATGGTTTTCGAGATATAGCGCGGGGAGTGGGAAGCGCGCATCCGTTTATAGGATAACGCTATGTAAACTACGGAGCCAGAGTTACCTGTACATTCTTCCACAGTTTCGTAGAAAATATCGCAAATTGTTATCTGCTGAATGAACCCATCTAAAGCATTATAACTTTCAATCTTCATATCTTCTAAAATCATCATCGATAATGCAAAAAGTAATACGTATGGCCTCTGATACTTCTTGCAAAAGCGGAACCATCCAACATTTTGTCGACAGAATTCGATGCATAAATTGTACTGAGAGCTTCCTTGATTCCGCTTCCATTCATTATATACCCTATGCATCCAATAAAAGACATAAGCATATGAAAGCCTCCTAGTTTCACAACTACTCTGGACAAGTCTGAGCTAGCATCTGAAGCTGCTACGATTTCACGTGCTTTTATGTACAACGGCTGATCAAAAGTTATTAAGCATGTTCTTTGTTCATGTTTCTTGGCAGTGTTTATAGCACACTGTAATGTAGTGTAAATTGTGTCCATATTACTCACAGGATAATGAATAAAAGTAAGAAACAGAATCCGAGAAGTTACAAAGTTCTCATTGTTTTTTGTAAGTTGTTCAATAAATCCATTCCACCCTGGCAACGGTGAGATATTTTTCCACTTTCCGTACTTCCACAACAAATCAACTACATTAAATATTTGTTCTGTTAGTTCTTCTACATCATTAAAATTTTGAACTTGAATCTCTTGCTCAATCCGGGTACGACATGATTTTCATACACTAGAAGGGGTATATGTGATAGTGCTGCTAACTCCTTTGCACTTGGTTTTGTTGTAAATTTCTTTATGCGGTCATCAGATATAACTTCAGATTTTGGAGTTATTATTTTTATCATTCCCATTATATGAACAGTATTATAGCCATCAAGAGTATAAATATTTTTCTGCATTATCCGCTGCATACTGTACTAAGGCACTTGACAATGATGGTTGATTACGAGGCTGTGGGTGATAACAGCTGAAATTTAACATTTTACAGTATCACTATATGAAGCGAAAAAACCTAAACTTGACAAAACATCCAAGTCTTTTTGGATGTTTGGCCTATCTGTATTTTTTCTATGAAGAATATAGATAGGCCTAATAATAACTGCGAAGAAAAGGACCGTTTTCGTATGGAAGTCATTATAGCATGACTTATAGCTGTGTATTTCGTTTTAAAATGCCCCGTCTTTCCTTTTCTGTTCTTTATAATAACTTCTTGCAGAAAATGTAATAAAGTTTTCGGAATTTCTTCATAAATATTTTACTCGGGGGCGGATAAGACTTGGTCTCAACAACAGAAGATCGAATATCTTCTCTAATAATCGCCGCAGCAGCTTCCACTACGCGCAAGTGTTCTTCCGAAGTGCCTTTTTTATTTTCATACCAAGCTATGGATAAAACTTAAGCTTGAGCATCGCGAAAAGAAAATGTAGGGAATGATCCAATCTTCGTTATAACTATAATATCAGTTAAATATTTTTCTCTTAATTTGGAAATGATCTTCTTATCATCTGGTACATACTTCGTAAGGACATCTCTCAACTCTCAATTTTTTCGCACAAATTTCTTGTCGAGCAATATTTCATTTTTAATTCCTAATAATGCAATGAAGAAAGTAATAAAATTATGGTTCAAACGACTTGCCGAGACCACTTTTTTCACGATTGTTTACTTTTTTAAAGCTTATACCAAGTTAAGCAGGTAGAAATACTCGCTGGATTCTATAAACGGATGTACGCCTCCCACTCTTCGCGCTATATCTCAAAAACGGTTAATGATACAAAACAAATATTAAAACTAAACTTGTAGATAATTTTATGCTTTACAAGTTTTGTGAAGCATCTAATGACGTCCAACGCATAAAACGCGAGATATTTGCAAAAAACAAATTTTGTGACCTTTGACCTTTGATATCTTGATTAGCAGACACGATATTTTATGAGACTTTTCACCCTGTCCTTAGAACATCAAAACGAAGGTCTGTGCAAAATTTCAGCTTGGTATCTTTCATTCCGAGGTTTAGCCTTTATTTCGCCTTATTTGACTGGACTATTAGTTAAAAACAGCTTTAAAAAACACTGACGTATGAGACCCGCTTGCTAATACATTATCAATAACTAAGCGTTACAACTTGTAAACAAAAAACAGAGAAAATTGAAAAAGCAGTTGTTTCACTCTTCACGTCAAACCTGGTTCAGCTTGATGTCTGGAATTTAAAGTGCAATTATCTTTAAAGACGACTGGATCATTCGCATTCAAACACGTATAAGAGGATTAACGTATCAAATATATAACTTTACGTAAACGTGATTCGTATAGTTACTTTGTTATGTATCAAAACAATTACCACTGATGCTTACATACAACAGAACAGTATTATATCTAATATGGACTATTTTAGGGTTAACAATAATTTTTAAAACAAGAAAAAATGTTATTTTTGTGGTTTCAAGATCACAACACACGAGCATGTTTCAAAGCAAAAAACTATATCTCAGCAAATATTGTATGTCTTTAAAATGTGATGTATTTAAAGTTCTTGAATTAATGTCTGAATACATTAACGACTTTTACAACTAGTATACAAAATTATAATGTACCCAGTGGCATACTTAGGGCGAAAGGAGGGAGGTAAGGGGCTGCCCTGGGTGAGACTTTCTTAGGGGCGGTATATTCGCGATGAAAAGACCGTTTGTGTAATGTGGTTCTTAAGCTGAATACGATAAAAAAACTGTTTTGCGTATTTTTTTTATCGTATTAAAAAGAGGCCGCCCGTTTTGGAAGTTTTAGCATATTAAAAACATGCATTAAATTACAGATTTTTAGAAAAATCAGGTTTTGTATTATTGTAGGTAAATGTCCGGTTGGCATGAACTCTAGCTATGCCACAAGAATAATTTTATACAACAGATTAAATATATAATAATTTTAATAATAATGTACGGTTATAAAAGTTTTTTAATATTTTTGGTTTTCCATGGTCAATATTTAAGCATTTTTTGCAGAGTTTTCATTCTGTTTCAAAATAATACATAATTTATTAAAAATATGGTGAAGGAATAATGCACTAAAACTATATGTATGTTAATTACGAAAATAATATGTTACTAGAGTATTTTAATATCTATTTAATAAGAAATGAAGATATAAAGGTGCCCCAAAATTAACGCAAGATTTGAACAGTAAATGTTGACAGCTGAGAGTTTAGGGTTAGTAAAAATAAATAATAATCATAAATAATTCTATTCTATGTATTTTATGATTCAATAAGAAAATAACAATCTAAAGACTAAAAAATGTGTTTTCTATTTAATTCAAATCTTGCGTTAATTTTGGGACACCCTATACATAGATTTATTACTAGAAATTTAATTTAAGGATAGTTAGGTATAAGAAAACGAGTACGGTGAGGGGAATATTGTACGTAGGTTTGAATTTAAATAATAGAGCAATTCGCGAAAATAAAAATATAGCTGATTTCTTCAATGAAATAAAAAAAACACCTTTATAAATAAATTATATTTTAAAACATAAATTGTATATTAATATAAACACATTTTTTTATTTTGCTCATTTTTATGTTATATTTTATATTTATGATATTTTATATATTATTAGTGTATATACAATTAGCTATTTATTAATAATTAAAAAAAAAATTACATAAAATGTCACGTCATAAGCCTGCAAAAACTCCACATTAAAAATGCAAAAAGGTGTCTTTTTTAAAAATACATTTCATTCTTTAATTACTTATAACTAATTTAGAAATATTTTTCGTTTTTTTGGCAAATCTTCCAGAGACACCGCTAAGAATTGTTCTCGCAGATGGCGCAGATTTTGAAAATCTATACCCTATAAAAAAAATCACAAATATGCATGGCTTTCAATTTCTGGTATTCTTAAGATTATTTTAACTTTTAAATAACAAATGCTTAAGCATTCTTTTATTTATTTTGCTTTTATTATTTACTTTCCATGGCAACACATATCAATGTTACTATAGCAGTGGTTAGTAAAATCGTAATCTTGAATATTATCACACCTGTTTTTTTGTATATTTATTTTTCCAACAAATTTTGTGAATACATCAATGAAACACAGTTATAGTGAGTAGACTTAAATTACTTAAAATTACTTTAAAATTATATTGCAAATCGTACAATAAATATTTAAAAAGCTAATTTATAATACATACTTTTCAATGAGGCTTAAAAGCGAGTTAAAATAAAATTTGCCATTTTTCATTTAAAAAAGTAGTAGATTATTGATTTATTTATTCCCTTTAGAGTAAATAAATATTTCAAAATAATATTATAATTATATAAAATAACATCTTTATCATGGCAATATTCGTTGAGTATTATAGTACATACAAGATCCTTGCGAATTTCCGATCTCCTTAATTAAGGACTAAGGGTGAACTTACACGCCTCGGACGTTACTGGACCCTGATTTTATTGGTTGCTCTGGTCTACAAGGAGCGTGCAACCGGCGATCGTCACGAATCGCAAATTTTCGTTTCTTATCTCTGTCTTAACAGCCTCTCGCTAATAACCAATAAATTATCCGTCGCTACTGAGATAAGCGTCGCGAGAATAACTGCTGGCTCGGCACTCGGATGGCCGATGACAAGAAATAAAAGCTTTCACCCGAATATATTCGGAGATTATTTCTGAAAGTGAAACTTTCCGGCGACCGACGTAAAAGTCGAGAGAGAATAAAAAAGTATTAGATAACGGTAATAATTCAACGGAACCGTGAACTCAGATACCGTTAATTTTTCCGACCGAATCGTACCGCAGTGCGTTCTAAGATTAATTTTGTATAAATATACTTAGTCGTTGGAGATTAAAGATTGCTCTATAGTCTCGAATTAAAATGATAAGTGAATTTCGTAAAAAATAGTATGTGCTGCAACTAGCGAATCACTGGCAATTACGAAAACATGTGTTCCATTGAGTCGCTGATTTCTAGGTTGCATCTGTTCAGGGTTTAAACATGTTGGTTTTATTTTACTCACTCGAAGAGTGTAATAATAAAAATATAGTTTCAAGAATTCAATTGAATGTATTTATGTTCACCCCGTGTAGAAATCTCTCCTTGTAGAAACATTTGTCTCGAATTTAGTTACTTTCATCACTGTTTGTTCATATTTCTTATTCGCCTTCGGGTTTCATAAAGGAAGCGTGCTCGTAAATCTTCAGACGCTAAGTTCACGTTCGGTTAATGCATACAATATAATACATTTCGTGGAGCTTTATATTTTACCTTCATTTCATATATAATACTGTATAGTAAAAAAAATATTCTAACCGTCTTATAACTAAATTTGGATTAGGATATGTGGGCGTGATTCTTGCAAAATATTCATATAAAAAGTCAGATTAAATCTTTCTAGATTTTACATATTTTCATATAATAAAACAGGTTACCAAGTAATGCAAAAGTTTAAATTAACAACTGTTTTATATTATCAATATACTTAAAAACCAATATCTTACTGTTATAAAGCACAACCGACATTGATGGTCCGTTTATCATTTATAATTAATTGCAAGATTATTTTCAGAGGTTACTATAATTTTTTATTAAAATAAAAGTCGTCGGGAAATGTAAATTAATTAACATTTCTAAGGTTCTGGTAATATAGCATATGGATATTTATTATTCATTAAAGTTGTTATCGTCTGTTATGCAAAAGATCTGTATTTATGCACTTTGGGTGAAGTTTTTAGCTTAGCGGTTTGGATTTTATATTATGGTCGCAAAAGTTTATTCTTTTAGGTTCATTCTCAAAACTCGCAATTGTCTATATTTATTAAATACAAGTATTACAACGCCGTTTTAGTTTAAACTTTTATATATTACTTGGTCTATGCGTCATTGTTGTGCCAAGATCCAATACTTATTTTCCCACAATTTTTGATTGCTTCATATAAAAATATGGTGCAAACTACAAGACTTTAATTTTTATTGTCTGAAAATCTAATAGTCAAATATAAATATAGACTAAACTTTTATAATTTATTAAAACCATAGGAATGTGTTTGAACTTGACGTGCATCTTTGATATTCTGTTTAGGCGATTAAATATTTGTTTTAATATCAATAAACACTAGCTATGACGCGTTGGAGCTTTTTTGTGTCAAAGACAAAGTAATGGTGCCTTTATTTATTTTTTGATCTTTACTTAGCATAATGTTATAAATAAAGAAGAATCCTTTAATCCGAGAGCGATATTAACATTTTTTTTATACTAAAAGGTCAATCAACATGCAGGCAATATTGATCTTATCCCGATTTATAGCAAGCCGTAGAGATAACTAATTATTTTATGGTATATCCATAAGTTTATCAATAAACTTGGAAGCTGTATTAAATTGCATAAAACCCTTTTCGATTTATAAAAATAACGCAAAATATTAGTAATGTAGGGTTTTGATACTAAAGGTATTTTTCAATCAAAAAATACGCCAAAATAGCTTGTTAGAATTTATTTTATAAGGCATATATAAATTACCATATATTTATATATTAATGTAGCTGCTGTTAATACGCGGTCAATTAAAAATTGATAAATCAATAAAAATATCAAAATAGTCTGTGATATGTCGTGTTGTGATTTTGTGACAATACTGAACTAGCCACTGATGTGCTTTTTGCTGTGACTCCTTGGAGTTGAGTCTATGAAGCGTTTTTCTCCGTTTGCCTCTATCTCTCTTTCTGGCTACCCTTCTGTATGCTTATCCCACTATAACCAAGTGTCAAATCTTTTATTATGTTCGCTAAAAAAGGCTTTAGCGGGTCATAGATTAGGACGTTGGTGGGCCAATTGCATTGCATCTTGGACACACTCACAAAATCTATTAACGCATGAAAAGTGAAACTTCCAGATACTACTTATAGAGGCCGTAAACAAATGAATAAAAATAGCAATAGCCTTTTGGTTGGATTACTATTAATTATGAAATGTCTCAAAATGTTTTTTAATTTTGAAAAGAGTTAGAATTTTTGTAATTTTTTTAATTGGTTGTTAGAATGAACTCTTAATTAACTATTAGGTGGTTTAAATCACCAGAGTAGAGGGATCCTTGACGTACTTTATTTGGTTTTGGATTTTTAGAACGTTTTTTATGAAACCACTGGATCTTTATTTTAATATCGTAACCATATATTTATGATATTTTAGCAATTTGTCAGCAATTCTCAGTTTCATAACTAAAAAATCAATCATGTTTGCTTTTATTAAACCGCTTATAAAGTTATTTCTTAGGGCAATATCTTTAAATAGCTTCACAGTTCCATTGAAAACGTTTGTACTACTTTTAAATCCTTTGTTTGAACATCTACGACAAAAGCTTTTTTTAATGCACCTTATTTTATTTTTAATGCAATAATAATTTTTTTAAATAAAGTATATATTACAGTCAATTATATTAAAGTAATGCATATGTAAACAATGTATAGAATACGCGTTAAATACCTGTATTCTTCCAGACTGCAAATATAAATGTAAAGAATACATTTTAAAAATTAATATTAAAAGCTTGCTGCTATCGCGGCCTTAAGACTAATAATGCATAGAAAGATCAGTTTATTTTAAAATATATATTCGTATATTCTAGATCATTTCTTATTTAATGATTTGAGGGATTTGTTCTGAAATAAACTTTTTACTATGTTACTCTTCAAGGCTTAAGAAACACTATAATAAATAAAGAAATGACACATAGCTGAGAATGCCCTTACGCCTTATATATGAAATTCTGCAAGAAATACGGGAGTTGAAACTCTTGCATTCCATACTTGAAAGCTTACTAGCTTTAGCCAGTAAGTTATTAAATATATAGGATATACGTTACACAAGTGCTAGGGCTTATATGGACATATAAATAAATATATACTATCGTTAATGTGACACAAATAGTATATGCGTTATCCAGCCGAAAAATTGCCAAAAATTTAGAATAAAAAAGTCATAAAGCTTTGACGTCGTTTTTGCTCCATCGATCCTGCAATGGTCGTTTTTTCGGACTTGCCGTGGCCAAAATCGACCATGTTTGCGGACGCGTTCGCATGTGCATACATTTGCGGCTTTTCCTATTTTATGGCGGGTTAAATTGCCTGTGAAATGCTTTCTGCGCCATAAAAGTTGACACCGTCGTTGAGCGCAAATTTTAATACGTGTTTTCGGAAATGAAGGATGCCAAATACTGCGGCCCCCAAGTATCGAAGCCTGAAAAGCGAGCGGCGATTGCATCGTGAATATTTTATTACTAAGCTGGTTAAAACGCGTACCTGTATATGTCACCATTGTCTCTAGGGAATAAAGAGAGGGCTTCATAAAAATATACTTAGATACCGACGCGTCATGGCTCACCTTGTGGAACTTTCTCGCTACATGTAACGAGAATGGCTTCTCGCATTATGCTAAGGTTTATTTTGCGGATAAATAAGCAAAAATAGCCGTAATTTATAATTAAAAGATAATTTAAAAATGTATTTATAAAATTATAAAATACCTGTTGAAATCTAGAGTTATAAACCCAAGAGAATATATTTGATTCTTGGCTAATTTTGCGAATTGCACACATACTTTTGAGTTTAAAGGTTCCAATGTATTTTATGATGACACATTCGAAAATGTGCTAATTCATTTTTATTTTAACTGCATACTATTCCCGTTAAGTTAAAACTGACAAGATTGTTTTTTGCCCTTTAATGATTAGCTGAAGTAACCTAACTGGTATATATCAATAAAAAATATTCAGAAAGAAAATATATAAAAATGTCTTTTCATCTCATATTTATTTTACCATATTGGGAATAGTTAAAATATCTAAGTTTGATAATTAAACCATAAATATATACTTGAAAAATCAGAACGAAGCAAAAATAAAATAAAAAACCCAAAAAGTTGAGCGTCCGTTATTCGCACACTTGCTAGCTGCGGTACCTCATGATAGTGAGAGACCGATTTAAATAGATAAAAGTTTGTTATCATTTATTTATTTCATAATTTATGTTAAGAACATCATAATGTTTCTGGGAAATTTCCCTAATTATATAAAAACTCTATTCTAATATATTATTAATGCATTCCACGAATATATTTGGACACTAATGCTAAACATAATAATATGCGAGTTTTTCCACGAGTCTTTTATCGTGATGAACCAGTATGTTTTAACATAGTGTATAATACCTCTTACATATTTGGAATTAGAATCGCATCTAATCATAATATAACCCTCGTGTTCTTCAATGTCATATAAAGCTAGAAAATCGTTTACAAAGTGATGTATTATTGTTCGAATTAAAAATATTTAATTTATTGTTGATTCACTGATTCTAAATCCATATTGGTATTTATTTTAAGTAAGGTTTTATACAATATGTAACATCTCGAGTCAGTATACCCGCCCATGGTGTCCCGTTCATCCCTATACGTGTCTCTGGGTGTATTATAATTTGAAGGGGCTAATCAGTGAGGGGGTTTCCGTGACGTAATCTCGCTTTGGACCTATTACGTCTGCTGGTTTCTAATGTGGGTTAGATTAATTGCGGGCAGCAATCAGACGGGCGACACGTTCGGCAAATCCTGGAGAACTGAGACCCTGAATCGCATTAGACCTATCCAAATAGTTAAATCCGGCGATGTCACCTGAAAGTGAAATTACCCACCGCCATTTACGATCTTCTCACCTGGTCACTTTTATATCGAGTCCGAGGTGCTAAAGTTAGTTTTCATTCATCGTATTTAGTCTCCTTCCCACTCTACTGACAGTCTTTACTGTGGTTAAACGATTTTTTATTGATTTTATCTTTACAATGGTTACGCACATATTAAAGTCTGATGTAAAATATGCCAAAAATTTGCAAATTGAGTCAACCGAACCTGACTTAATTTTTTTTTTTTGATAGAGAACAGATATAGAGCGATAATTGTTAGTGATCCTTTTATCATTACCGTTATATAAATAAGTTATTTTTGCAATTTCTAGTATATAAATTTCCTCTTTCAAACATGTATTAAATACTTTTACTAAGAGAGGAGCAATAAGACTGTTGATTGATTTGATTGTTTTAACTGTTTTAACTGTTATACCGTCAATACTAGGTGCTGAGTTATTTTTTGATTTGTTTGTATATCTTATGACTTCTTTTAATTTAATTTGGTGAAAATAAATAGATCTCTTAACTTGAGTCATATTGTATTTTTTTTTATCGTAAAAATTAATATTTTAATATATGAAACAAAAACATGATTTTATTTTGTGAGCTGCATTTTTAAAAGAGCTTAATTTTTATGTGAAAATAGATACCAAAAAATCTTAACTGTACTGTGAGATTTTAATATGATGTCATTTTAAAATTCTAAATTTTTTTTATTAAATTTTGATGTTTCTTCCTGAATAAGTTTCGCTATGGATTTTGCAAATTCGTTAATGTCTATTTGTGCTAAAAGGATTTACCAACAATTTCACCAAACAATGATATATAGCTTTAATCTACTTAAAAATTGTTTCATAAGCTTTTTAAGATCCATAATAAATAATGTTGATACAAAAGTATTTAACACTTTTTTAACTTTTAACTTAAAAGTTAATCAAGAAATGGCAGCCAGATTAATATGTGCAAATAACACATCGCTTCTGTTCATCATGTGAGAGTTCTGATAACTATTTACTAAAATATTTTCTGTGTTTTTGCTAGATTGAATATCTGCTAAGATCAATACTCTAGAATTAAAAGCTAAAAATAATTTGCATATTATCTTAGACTATATGCAGTTTATTGTATATTTATAATAAACATAATTTATAATTCACGAATCAATATTAATACAAAAATAATATTTAACCCTATCTTATAATCCATACTTTAACAAAAAATTAAATTTGAATATTTTTTAAATAAACCGTGTTTAATATACGGACAGAAAATATTATTTTTTTAGATACAAATTTTTTTAGATTATTTGTATGCTTTCAGATGCTACAATTTTGGTAGCGTCATCAAACATTAGTAAATTAAAATCATCTGTGGTACTTATAAAATCGTCGCCTTTTAATTAAATTGCATAAAATGCAAATAATTATAAAAAGTAATTTTAGTTTAAAAAACAAAATAATATCAATAAATTAGACTAGGATATTAAGCTAGTGACATAAAATTTCTTTTTCGATACATGTTTTAAGATAATTAACTGTTTCGCAGAAACAAAACGATTTTATAAAGTCAGAAGTTCAGAAGCCGGACAGAACATTTTTTACTTTATTTTTCAATTCACATTTGCCATTAAAATACAGAAAAATTTAGTCTTGATTTCACTACCTGTGGAGCTCACGCAAAATTTTAACGATCTCCAGATCTTCAGGTCAACAACTTTTCACTTCGATTGTCAGATCTGATCCACCCGAACAATCCATTACAAATAAAAATAAGCACAAAAGACGTTTTTAGCAACGCTTAAGAACCTGACGCTCTTATATTTACACTTAATTCGCGTATATATGTTAATAATGATTTTTTCCCATCTACTGGATTACCAGGAATATATATTTTTTTATTTAATTAGCTTGAGCCATAACATATATACGCGTTTAAACAAATTTAACATATCTTTTCACACGCTAGATTTTATTTTTATAATTAAAATAAAACAAATTAAAGTTAAAAAAGTTTTAACGCAAACTTTGCGAGCAAAACTCGAAACCCCAGGCATTTTTACAATTCCCTTAATGGCTTGTCCCGATCCCGGCACATATTTAAGTGAAAGTATGACCCGAATTAAGGGCGGGCTCCCGAATTAAATCGGTCGTAAAAGTTCATTAACGCCCTGTCAACGGCCACGGGCAAACGATTAATTATCTACAACTAAAACAGACATCCCATAAAACTATTAGGTCATTCGCATCATATCACACCCGTGTGCCACATATTGAGTGATAGGATTAATTAAACTACATGTAAAATTACATAATGTATACTAGTGCTAATATTATATATATACAGTGTAAATATATATCTATTACTGTACAAAATATAATGTTTTTAAAATCACGTTCATGTTAGAATATAAACACTTTTGGAAAAACCATTACGTAATCTTCTTATTCGCTTGTAATAAATATGTCAAGTACATAAACGTATCATAATGATTAGCTATTTAATTATTTTTAACAAGCATGTTTCTTAATAAATTACAGGGTCATATAAAAAGTCAAATATTATATTTAAAATTAGTTTTAATTGCGACGGGAAAAATATATTTTTTTAATCGTAATTGTAAATACTGATTATAAAAAGTCATTAGGTTAAATGTTGTAAAAACCAGTATTTATATTGACTGTTGACAATTTTATTTAATAAGTTTTAATTTGACCTTTTAAGAGTGGCTGTAATAATCAGTATATTTATAATGATTATTTATTATGGTATTTTATTTATTTTTTTGATCCGTGGGATTGCAGTGGGAATTTTTAATAAAATATTTTATATATAATACTATTATTATATAAAAAATTAAACACTTTTTTAGGCTATACGTATTATTCGGTAGTAGCAAAACATATGTTGAAGAAAGTAGTAAAAATATACGAATCCTAAGGCGCTTCCTCGTCAAATTAATTGTAATTAAATACACATGTTTTTACTTATTAAAAAAAGGATATGCCCATATGTTATAAAAACTATTTTGTGTTTATTATTATGCTTGTTTTAAATTAAATCCATTGTAATTGCATTGTACATTTTCTATGGTTTTAATTAAGATTTCCGATTCTTTTTGAAAATCTTTTTATAACTCTCTTTACTCTCGAGTAAAGGAAGTTGTTAGCTTATTCAGGATGTTTTAAAGTGGACCACCGCAGGGCAAATAAATGGGATTATGCGACTTTGTAAATTGCACCAGCTACTTGCTAGCACTGTTAGTAGACAGAATTTTTAATAAGTAAACAAGCGGAGCATATAATAGTTGAACAAAGCCAAACAATTCAGAAAGACGAGTTAAATTAAATTCACAAAAGGCAGTATACGGATTTAAACGATTAAATTAATTTTAATATTGTTGAACTAAAAATGCTACTTCACTAAAAATATTTTTTGATAGTCGATAACTTTAAGTAGAATTTGATATTATGAGTTTCTCAAAACGCGTATTCAGTTTGTATTATTAATGCTTAAAGAACGCGTATATTTTTGGTTGTAATACGTATGATTATTATTTAAGTAAATACTTATAATAAAACAATTTGTATAATAAATATCAATTGTCTCATTTGTCGTAAGATAATTACAATGTCTCAAAGATCGACTTTAACTCTTAAAAATACAAAGTAACCGTTTGGCTAGGGACAGATCTAGCAAATTAAGTAGAAGCAGCTCTATGTTTTTGGCAGAAGTTAAAATAATATTGGTAATCCAAGTGATTTTTAGAAATTTTAAAAAAAGCAAATTTTTCATTGTAGCGTTCAGACGTTATAGAAATAAGGGTTGCATCAGCTGCAAAAATTAATAGTTTTAAGGATAAAGTGTTTTTACTTTTAATTTAGTGAAAACAAGTACTTAAATCATTTATGTTATCAAGAAAAAATCAGAATCTTTTTAAATAAATTGGGCGAAGCAAATCAATCAGATATTTTTGTAAGCTAGTTTTAAATGTAAAGTATTGTTATATTAAAATGTCAAGTTATTATAAGTAATATTTTGTTTCCTAGAATCATCAGAATTTACTTGTATGCTAAATGAAGTATAATACTAGTAAATCAAGTTATTACATAAAAAATAACAGTCCTAATTTTTTTTATAATTTTCATTTAAAGAAAATGAGTAATAAAAAAATAGAATAAAACTCTTCGTCACAAATATCTTTATCGTGTATTAATGAATTAAAATATATTATTTTTGTAATAGTTAGTTGGTCCATATTGATTATTTAATTAATTAAAAGTATTAAAACCAGAAAATTCTAAGACTAGTAGCTTATAATCTTTGGAACCAGGAAACCGCTAAAATCCTCTTATTTAAGGGTGTATCCCTATACTTTTATGCGCAGTAATAAATGTTTAGTTTCAACACCAAATTTATAAATCACATTATCGGATTAGTACCGGTGCATTTATAATTCGATTAAATGTTATTCTATACGTTCACCTGTAATTGGATATTGTGCTAAATTGTTCGTACTACAGTATACCCATTATTTGCTAATGAGCTTTCGCGGCTGAAAAGTTTCCGTACATTTTATACTTATTGGTATAATTTACTCATTAACTTTGCGAAAGCTTCAAAATTTGATCAAATTGTATGCTTTTAAACTTCGATATTATTTTTTTTATATTAAAATACTATATTTTAAAGTTTACAATTTAAATACATTTATAAAATTATATATTGTATTTATATTTTTAATTGATTATTAATTAAAAATCAAAATCAAGCCGATGTTCATAAATTATTTAATAAGAAAAATTCAATATTAAGTGATTCTCATATTTAATTAAAAGATGAGCTATACAATCTACAAAAGGGGTTAGTAAGCTGTATAAAATAATTTATTATGAGAGGTATGAACAGATTATAAAATAAGAAAAATAGTCCTTTCAACTATAATTTATTATATTCGTATTATATAAGAAAACGAAATAGCTTAAAGCGAAAGAGGAGAATAATTTGAATCGTTTCGAATCAGCTTTACATATTTTCTTGTTAAATATGTTTTTAATATAAACATGTACTTTAAAATAACTTTTTATAAAAATACAACCGTTAAAAAACAAGTAGGTACAATTAAATATTATACACCAAATAAAAATCAGCAAAACCCACTCCTCTAAAGTGTCATATTTATAAATATTTTCGTAAATAACACAAAGACTCACAATCAGGTAAAAACTGGTCTAGTCTCTTAAAATAGTTTAGAAAAGTTATTATTTGACACAAAGGGTAAACACGATAAAATAACTTTGAAATGATTTAATTAAATTAAAAATTAATGCCATGTCATGTTTTAAATGGACTTTACTGAGCTTAATATAGCTAACTTTTGATATTGAAAAAGATAAGTTTTATAAACCACTGCCTCAATAACAAAAGCTTCTGATATGCTTTAACAAATGGATAAATTATTTTGCATAATAAATTTTACTGTGATAAAAAGAAAAATTGTCTTATAGCTTTTTAAAGGATGCTTTGAACATAATCTTGTTATATAGTCATAGTCACCATAGGCAATTCAAACAGTCTTTAGTCTAGAATCGCAAACTCTTTCGAACTCCGCCAATTAGTCAAAGTTTTATTGTAAAATTGCGGTTGTTTTTTAGTAGGTGATTTATCATGGTATGGAATTAATAAGTTTAACCCAGAACTATGTGATGTGTGTTAGAAAAAGTTTTAAAGCCACAATACGCGTTGCTCATATATAAAAATGCTTATTGTATTTTAAATAAAAATTGATTTTAAGAGTTGAAAAATATCGTTAAGGCAATAGATTTTAAATAATGGAATCGCGTGTTAAAAGTTTCCACGTAAAAATTGTACCATTAAAGTTGAACAAATTGTATTAAACATATATTATTTATGGCACAACCCTTAATATTTAACAGTGAAATTTATATTACAACTGAAAATGGCGTTTTTGACGGTGGTGATCGATTACCCAAATACTAATTTATTGCTTGCTAAAACGTACGAGATCTCCCCCTAAATATCCGCAAATGCTATAAATATAAATATATATTCAACCCTAGTCTCGGTAAAAATAAAAAATATTGTTAAATTTTCAGAAAGCTATGAAAAAATAAAGACGATTTATGTGACGTAGAGGAGCGCTCAAGAAAATTTACTCTTTAAAAATGCTCGACGATTTTTTTTATCGTAACGTATATTCAGCTAAATTGCTAAAAGTCTAGGTAAAAAACGTACTTATCTGTTTTATACATCATTGTTAAAATAATAACTATTTTATTATTATAATTTCGCGATCTGCATATTAAAGGTTTAATAAATAATATATAATTGTTTTATTAAACTCTTTAAAAAAATGTGACAAGATTGGAAATATATTATATTACAAGCTAATTTATTTATGTTTTATTATTTAAAAGAATACTTTATACATGTTATTTTTTTACATCTCCCTGTTGCGGGGAGAAAGAAGAAAGAAGGAAATATAAATTGTATTGCAATAAAAAAAATTTTTTGCATTAAAAGCTTTCACATCTTTTAAAAAAAATAAATATTTTTCAACCATGTATTAAATACACCTTCCATTTCTTTTGAATCCATGTGATAAGATCTTAAATAATTTCTGTAACGCGACTTACCTGTGAAATTACAAAACTTACCATTTAAATTCAATTATGGTTATAAATTATTCTGAAGAATCATACAGCAAAAGTTTAATAAATAATTTCAAATTAATATACAAAAGAATAACTTACACCTTTTTGTATTTAATATATACATATTTATAGTATATATATATTATTAAAAAATATATTTGTGTGTATTAAGTTATTTTTATAAATAATAATATTATTTTATAATTCCAGAACAAGTAAAGTACTCGAGTGGTCATTAAATTTAATGAGTCAAACAGAAATTTGACAATTTTTCTTGTAAACCTTACATAATAGATAATATAACATCTTGAGATATCCTTAAAAACAACCTTTATTCTTTATCTTTATCTGATGCATAATTAAATAAAATAATTGTGCTTCAAACGTGCTTCAGCTGTCGCTTGAAACAATATTTTTTTCTTGCATACCATAAAATCAAGTGAAAATGTTAAACGCCCGTCTGGTTTTAATCAACTTTATTCGCGTTAAGCTGGCAATTTGACAGTTGCAAAACTTAAGTTTTATTACATTTTGAATTTTACATTTGCGAGCGTAATCTGTGTAAAGGTTTTATTACCTCAATGAACGTACTACCTGCTTATAATTCTGAACCTCGCTGAACCTTGGTAATTTTCGGGCTATTCGGCGATTTATTACCACTATAAAAATAATAAAAAAATGATTAAATAACCCATAGAGCAGGGTAACTGCAAATCTCATACTATGGTGTATGTTTGATCGCCGTATGTATGTTACTTAATATAATATATATAATCATAACCCAAGTTTTAAGATGTAATTATCGTTTATAGTTGTTAAATAAAAAAAACCATTACATTTGCATATTAGACATCAATTACTACTAAAACTTTTTAAACCATTTTTTTAATAAACTTGAAAATCTGTTTAAAATACTCTAATACCTTAAGTATTTTTTGCACTTTGTTTTGTATTTATCTGACAGTCGCCCTAAGTTTCACTAAGAAGTGCACATTTGAAGTCGTAGTTAGACCCCCAAAGCGGTTAGTCTGCTATTAGTATGTTTATTTCCTTATTTAATATGTTACACCTATCATTCTGAAAAATAGTGTGGGCAATTAAAAATACCTCAATCAATTTAATCAATTTTTTATTGTAAGTGCTGGTGATTAATTAATGCAAAAAGTGTTCGTCGTATCACGCGATACATTAAAAAATCCTAATGCTTTATTATAAACAACTATCGATCGACTTCGATCTTTAACGGTATATCCATGTTGTTTTACGTGAGTCAATATAAAATTTTACATTACATTACAAACGTCATTGCTTGTCAAGACTTGATTAATTATTTTAAGAAGTTCATATATGAAACAAATTTATATATAAAATTTGAAACATTTCAACGCTTTTAATATGCTTAGCTGATAACTAATTACATAGTAAAAATATATGCAAAAGTTAAAAATACAGATGATTTATTATTTTTAATATTTTTATTTGAGCTATAATGTTTGGTATAGTTTGTGATAGTGACTGTTTTTATTTGTATCTATGATATTTATATACACGATGTCATTTTGAGTTTACCGGTTTAAGGTATTCCTTGTGAACTTGAGAAGTTTTCTCAATAGGCATTTCCTCATTGTCACGTGACTTTTTTTAGTGGCTTTTGCGTCTTATTACGTAGTAATGGAATTACACGTGCGCTTCCTCGGAAGTAGTTATTCGGTCCCCGAAGGTGAGAATTACGCATTAGTGCTAATACAGACATTTCGTACGTAGACCGCGAGAATGCACGTGCCACGTAAACGTACCTTTATATTCGGTTAAGGCTTCTATAAAAAGAAATTCGCGAAAATGAATTTTTGACGACTGCTCTTTGTGGTGTGTATTTTTATTTTAAAAATAATATTTGTAAGAACTACACTATATTATTTGCATTCATTACTCAATAACTATACCACTGTATCCTACAGTTTCAATTCATAATCATTGATTAATTGTAAGTAAAATAAAAAGCAAAAGTATTTCTTGATTTAAAATTCTTTTTAAATATGTTGCTTATATAAAAGTCGATGATCCCTAATCAAAATATATTGTGCAACTTCTAAAACCGCGGGCCGATACGCCGGCAAAGTTTATCGCGTGAAGACCGGCTAGGGGCGAGTTGTGTGTTAGGGGTGGGCTGAAAGTTTTGACAAGTAAACGGGAGTTAAGACTTTCGACTTGGATAGATCGCGGCGCTTTAGTCTTTCGCGCTAAACTATCGCACGTGATTTATATACTAATTACGAAGAACGATTGGCGAATCAATTACGGCCGTTGTTACTATTGCTGTTCGAACGAAAGCTTTCGACAAAGAAAGAAAAGCGATGACAAAGAAAAAATGTATTTTAGGAGTATGAGGGCAAAAGTGAATTGACCATATGTAGGAGTTAAATTAGTTCTTAAATCACATATGAAAGTTTATTTTTTTGTTTATTAAAACAACGGTTCAATGGATCTTGTATATAAAGGTCATCTAAACATATCATATATGAATTATTCATAAATTATAATATGTAACCAAAGCGTGGTAGTTTAAAAATAAAAAACTTTTAAAATAACCTACAACGTCTGGGCATCTTAATATACTAAGGAGTTTTTAAGCTAAACAATGAACGTCGTTCTCATTGAATCACGTGAGAAGGACTTATTCATAGCAACAGATAATATTAATATTTATGGCCACTAAGTAATTATCTATATTGTTTATTCCTAAGACTGCCTGAAGTTCATTGCGTTTGTGCATAAGTCCATTGGCATTCCAAACCAATGTTAGATTTTTAATTTTTGCAGGGATGATGTCCGTAAGAGGTCCTCAGAAGTCTTGTTGGTGGCGCGGAAGTGCCGACTGCATGGCTTAGTGATGATTACAATTGTGATATTAGTTTTAAAATATATGTTCCGATATTTCTTACATAAAGGATATATTATTTAGAAGATGTTACAAATACAATCAAAAGTTCGGACGAAGAGAATATTGCAAGCGATACAAACTTGACTAGATTTGGATTCATATAGAACGTAAACTCTCCACTTATTTATAGAATTGAAGTTTAAAATCTAAATTTGTCCCATGCGGGTATTATATACAAAGAGATATTTTTAATAAATTTAAAAATAGAAATCTAATACACTACTGTCAACAAAATTTTAAAAGTAATTTTACGTTACATGTGGCCCAATGGAGGTGTATCCACTGGCGATAAAAGGTGTGAGAGCAACAATAATGTGGGCTTTTATTTTATGGACCCATAAATTTTATTTAAAAAAAATCAATTACAGTAGTCGGAAAAGTATATTTATAAGAGAATTGCAGATTTGTTAAAACAAAATCTAGATGATGGAACAACAAGCAACAAACTCCGACCTTATATAATCATAAACTGATTGGGATTTGTTCAGAGAAATCTTTGACCAAATTATTTAATTGAAAATTCCCTCAAAAATAATAATGAAGCAGAATAAACAATCGCACACTTAATAAAGACAATTCAAACAGGAGCTTGGAAAGCTACACCTAATCTAAATACAAATGAAACTTCCTTAAAATATTTTTTCAATATTTTATAAACCATTTGTAAATATAAATGTTCATCAAATTTGTACTTTATAATTATTTTTAATAAATATTGTTTTTTTATCATGAAGCTTGTAGTATTTTTTTAAACTTACCTTTTTAAGATTTTCGCTGTGTAGACAATTCTAAGAAAGCATTTTTAATTGTATTTAAGTTTTTAATTGCTTCTAAGAAGGCTGTGAAAGCATTGATTTTATTATAGATGTTTTGTATGAATTTAATTTAATTTGCGTTAATTTAATTTAAATTGCATTTCATTAAATCAACATAACTTCAATTACAGTTAAATATAACGTATTGAGAATATATGTATATTATGTTTCATAGTGATAAAATATGTACATTTAACCTTTATATAAGTGTTATAAATATGTTTAATTGTCATTTTACGACCTTGTTGTTGTACTAAAACGATAAATAAAAGAGCTTTATGAAAAACTAAGTTGTTTTTAAATATCTCATACTTAAAACAGAAACACATTAAGCTTTATGGCGCGTATCGTTAAACTGTAAAGCTTGAATATAAACTATGTTGCAGTTCACCGTAGACGTTGAAATAAAATATTAAAACGGCTTACAGGTGTGCAATATACACATATTAATAAAATAAACTTCTTAAATAAATGTTGAATACATTTATTAAATGGTATGATTAGGATATTAATCACATATTTGCTACCATGACAACGTCAATAAAGTTTTCCCAAAGAAAATAGCCATATAGTATCAAATCATACATATAATATTTAACTAACTTTCAAATAATTTTTTTAATTAATTGATGTATTTCTGTGAAGTATTGAAAAACTATTTCTTTGTTACGAAACGGTCGCAGGAAGCAATATATCACCGGAAGACAAAAAGCACCGTATGACTACAATATTCCCGTTACACAATTCGACCTCGAAAAGATGTGTATCAAGCTAATGTCACTTTCTAGAGCTGTATACATATTTCGTTGTTCGTAGAAACGAGTGCAACAATTGGCTGGTTGATCTCTGCATGGTTGTGTTTTAGCAATTAGCTTTTTTTTGTGTTTTAGCAATTAGTTTTCAATGAGAAGAAGGCAGAGACACGGCAGACACTACCTGATAAAAGATACACGGAGATATGGCCCGAGGCGAGGACCATACGGTCATGGACGGCCATCATCAAAGAGGGACTCCTCCAGACATGTCTGCAGTAAAAAAACCAACCTTCACTACACCGTCACTGCCTCACCTACAAAGCTTCTGAGAATTTTCCACTGACATCATCCTTCCACCAGCTTCTCTACCACCGCTCGGAGAATAACACTCGCCCATCATAGTTGGTCACAATATGTAAATTTAACTAATACATTTTTA
Organism: Plectrocnemia conspersa; assembly: GCF_051122295.1. Taxonomy (NCBI): domain Eukaryota; kingdom Metazoa; phylum Arthropoda; class Insecta; order Trichoptera; family Polycentropodidae; genus Plectrocnemia; species Plectrocnemia conspersa. The sequence goes on along the minus strand of NW_028277177.1, from coordinate 24,133,183 downwards.
CCAATTTCCACCGGCGTCTTTCTGGCTGCAAAGTCACACCCCTTAAGGTTAGACCTTAAAACGCTATCAAAAAATAACAACATATCATGATTTTTCATATTCTTGTTTATATGATCATATAATTGGCAGTGTCTAAGTTTTAGCGTCCGGGAGTGTATTTTTCGTTAAGACAAAGTTATTGATGTGCAACAATTAAAAAGTGTTATCAAAAAAATATTTCAAAGAAGATAAAAAATGAATTTACAACAAATAAAAATAGGACGTTTCATAGATTTAATTTACTTATGTATCACTTCCTCCAAAGCTGCTGCTAATGAATTCGCTTTGTATCTTTTTGTGTGGCGTAAGCACATGAGCACAGCACAGCAGTGTGTGCATTAGTTACCGCAGACACTCAACTATGCATTTTTATTTACTATATAGCAATGTTCTCCTAAGTTAATTACATTTGGCATCTTTATTTTTAAAACTTGTTTACTCTTTTTACTTTTATTAATCAATATATTCAATTTTTATTTTTATATTTTTACTTTAAAAATGACATTTTTTTAGTCGGTGGGGACGCTATTGTATATTTATTTAAATATACTAAAAAAATATGCTATCGGATCACTGTTTTCAGAGAATTTTATCTGAAAACGCAGACTCTTGGCGACGCGCTGTATAAGGTTTGTTGCTGACAGGATGCGTTCTAGTGTTTCTGGCTGACCCTTTTTTGATGGCTTCGCTTTGTGCTCCGACCAGCCATACTCGAAAGCTTGTCATAGATCTGTAATGGAGTCTTTCATAGGGGCACCCGGCCAAGGACGAAAACTTAGATGCTGGTATGCTATACTGCTTGCAATGGTGGCTATACAATCCAAAGAATAAAATAAACCTTGGCAGTAACTAGTCACATATATTATTATTCCCTGGAGCTAATCAAAAATAGGGTTTCTTGGAAACACGCAAAATCGTGTGACCAGCTTATTTATTATAAAAATGTTTTTTTCTCGGAATTACCTTAAGCCTTAAAGTAATTCCAAAAAATGTTTGAGAGCCGTTTAAATTGTGGTTCTTAAAAACGTTATCTAGTTTCCCAGACGGTCAGAACAATATAATTGAAAATATTAATACTTACCTTAACATTTCTTTAAACTAATAAACCGACCTTTATTTAAATTATATAGTTAATATATTTAGAAAGTTTATTTTTTCTATCTTTGTGAAAAATATTTAAATGGTTTTAGGTATAGTAAAATTACAGTTTTGGTAATTATTTTTTTATTACTTTTTAAAATAAAATTGTTTTACAACTCGACTTATGATTAATAAATAAAAATATATAAAAAAGAAAAAAATGTAAACGTTGCAGTCAAACGATTATTTAAAAGAAAGCTTAAAACAATATATAATACAGTAAGTACATACAATTTTTCAGTCAGTTTTAATTAAATAAGGATAATAATAATTCACAATGTTAAAAAATCTATTCAATTTTTAACGTAAGTAATAAATAAACGCAGTTTATTTTCTATAAATATAATACGAAATAAAAGAAACCTTATTTTAAACATATTTTTTTTATCTTGCTTGCTTTTGTTTACGATGAAACTTCAATATAACGAAAGTCGATTTTTTTAACAAAGGCCTGATAAAATTTGTTGTTTTAAACTGACGTTCGTTATAATGAAACCCCACCGTTTATACAATATCTGTATATATAATATACGAACAATACCGTGCCATTACGTTTCAAATATCCAATAAAAGATTCTCAATAGAATATATACATTCATACAAAACGCTTATTATATTATATTATATTATATTATATATACACAATATTATCCTTTTACTCTTCATTTAAATATAATAATAATTTTAACCGATATTTTTACTAACCAACGATATAAACAATCTAACGTGATCGATTCACAACAAGTTTACCCTCGACGGAAATAAAACGTCAAATCATCAAAATGATTTTGAAAACTAACGTATTGCTTTTGACATGTAATTATGTTCATATACAGAAAATAAATGTACATTGAAAATAATATATTTTTTGCCGCCGTTCTGTTCTATGCCGGTTGTTGTTTTTGGTTTCGCAAACACATGACGTCACATTTGGTTGAGACATTTTTGAAGGTCGAAATCGATTCAGAAATACATATATATTGATCATTTTGCCAAACAATTTCCAATGTTTTTTTTAAATATGTATAAAATATACAAAAATATGCAGTTCATATTAGTACGTTTTGCGAGCTAAACGAATTGTCACAAATTAAAATGAATTATATTTTGAATACATTTTTTGTTTGTTTGTAGCGATTAGGAATATTTTTATTTAGATGACCTTACAAAAATAACCATTTACGTACACATATGTGCATCATTAAAAGAATGAAGCTTTTGAGATAAAAACATATTTTAATAATTCCGTCATTTTTATGTGGGCGGATTGTACCAAGATTTTTCGTCAAAGTCTCTCTTAAGTAACCCGGAGGCCATGGGTTCGAGCCACGGTAAGAGACTCCAAATTATATTTTTTAAAATACGCTGTTATTAAAAAAAGCTAAAGTTGCAAAGTGATATATATTGATTATAGATACACATAATAATTTTTAATAAATTATATAGACTCTTCTTCAGACTATCAATCAAGTGGTAAAAACTTAGCACAGATTTATCCCGTTGTATTGAATAAGGCTTATGCCTGTCAAGGTAAAAAAATATTTGAAAAATACAACTAGCAAAAAACAAGTTTTGCAGAACTAAATAAATCTTACATATCTTGGTCTTATGGCTACGCCATTTATTTTTATGATTTAGGCGCAATTTCACTGAAATGTAACGTACAGTTGTAAATAAATTTTAAATTGCTAACCTTAAATAAGAGTGGTTATTGTGCAATACTGGGTGCTCTGCATGATGCCTTACTTAATGCTCCAAGTTGCTCTCTGGCGACTCGTGGCTCTTAACCAAATTTAAAAATTGCAAATAAAAGACCTGTTCATTATTAAACCTCAGTAGACCACACATTCTGCCTTTAAAGAAAAAAACATTGATTAAAGTTGAAAGGTTTGAAAAATTCAAAATGAAAAAATAAACACAGAGACTAGATAGCCTTTTTGATTGTGATTTTGATTTTTATTGTGGTTATTACAATTTGGCTCATATTAGTTTTTGGTCCAGGTCTTTTTTAGTAAATCCACTGGCGCATTCATATTTATATATTATTATGCCCGCTGTTCGTGGCTTCATATTAATTCGCGTACGCAGTGAGAATCAGATACATATTTTAAAGCATAGTTTATACTGCAGTATTTTGGGTCGTCCAAAATCAATATTAAGCCCTTATAGCTTAAAAAGTAAATATTATATTAGTAACTCACACACATGTATACTAACCAGCTCAACACCGGCACAGAACAGTCCTAAGCTATTTTTTATTTTATATATAAATTTGTCTTAATTATAATCCGGAAATAATCGCTTCATCACAAGTGTAGTTAATAATTAGCTAAGTTCAAGTCTTTGGATCACTTATTGAGAGTTTAAAAGCAGTAAGTCCTCGAGGTATCGCACATACCCCTAGCATCCTCTCGTCACCCGTAGTAGTACTGGGCATTTGAACATCTATTTAAACTTCTCGGACTGACGACCACGTCGGTAGGCTGCTGACCCATCTGTCCCATCTGTGCCGGGATGCCCCTGCGCAGCGTGCCTCCTTCGACTATCCTAGGCAATGTCCCCATGGTGACCACGTACTCGTCGGAGGGTCCGTACATGTTGGCAGCTCCTCCGACGAAAGCCGCGTTGGACATAGCCCGGCCGCCGTATTTAGGACCAAGCGTAACGTCTGAGTATGCCGTGACCCTGTCCGGTTTGAGCGAGGAGTTGACGGCGGCTATGGGCAGCGCCGTCGTCATGTCAATGTCTCCGTCCACCTCGGAGATGTTGTCTCCGAAGCCGTTGGGCAGGTCCGTTGTGGCTGATATGTCGGGAGTTTTGGCATCTCTTTTAGAGTTGTGGCGTCGCAGGGCAAAGTGGGCTATTACTATCGTCAGGCAAAGGAGAAGCGCTCCTGAGACACTGACGATCAGATATAAGTAGAACGATGAAATGAAGTCTGAAAAAATAAAATAAAAAACAATATTAAACTTTGCAAAAATCAGTTGTACATTATATGGTAGGACACCAATGGAGTTGTCACGAGATGACTGATGCAGGTATTTTACTAGGGTTAACCAAATATTTTTTATAAAATTTTCTGATGTAAGATAATAGTGTTTTTGCATTTTCTTTTCATATATATTACAAATCCGACTAGCATTACTTTACAGATTTTCCCAATGCAACATGATGGCTATGACAACAATTTTTTACAAATTTTGTACACTCGAATTCGCCTTATTTTTGCTTAAGTAATAAAAGAAGACATTCAGATAAAAAACATTGCCGAATATGTTCGTGCAAGATGTTTGAAAATATGCATACTTTCTCGGAAGATCGAAAGTATTCGAGGGACCAACAATTATTTGCGATTTTTTATTACTCTCATCGGCCGACGGATTTATCTTTGCTTTGGTAATCAAGAACCAGCTCCGGTAAGAAAAAAATACGCATGGGAATCGGCAAAATGCAAACGATCTAGGGCTATTTTTTTTCGATAATCCAAAAAAGATTTTTTTGTATATATATATATTATAGTATTTACAATGAAGTCGAGAATTTTCATTCTGGAGAAATGAAAATCATCGAGAAGTCAGTATGCCTTAGACCAGGGGTGGGCTTAATTAATTATTTCTTGGACTGTTGCAGGCTAAAGATATAGTCAAAAAATATCAGGGGATGGTTGGCTGAATCAGTAATGTTATAATTAAGGGGGGAAAATCAAAATAGTTTATAATTAAAATGAATTATGAATAATTGTAAAAATTTAATTACAATTTTTTTAAATTATTCTTAAAATTACGTAAAAATCAATATTTTGTGTGTTGAAAAAAGTTCTGAATCAGATAAAAAATCTGTAATGTTCTATAGTAAGATATGTTCTAAGTAATTATAATATTTAAAGCATAATTAGTGCCACAGGTATTTTTTTAATATACAGAAAATGCATATCTAAGAAATAATAAAACATATCGCATGAATTTTAACCCTCTTATAAAAAAACTCAATAATAATAATTAACAAGTTTATAAATTTGTCTTAAACCTACATAATAAAACAGAATATTAAAAATACATATTTGGCCACTATCATATGACAGGTTTCCGAAATTCGTCATAGTGGTTTAACATTTAAAAGCCCAGCGGTTCCTGTAGAGACCGCGGATTTTCGTCGTTTCCAACGGTGTCCCGAGGGACCAGCGAGTATGGTAAATTTCGCGATCAGATTACATTAATTTAAATATAGATATTAAATTACATAAATAGTGACTTCAAAATAACGAATCATAATTTTAATATTTACGTCTAAATGATTAATTTTAAATGAATATGTTAACATTGTGTTAGATTGACTAGTTCACTTCGTGATGTTGTGCTTTATTGACAGATTCTTATAAATTACTTATTTTTATTCACAGCATATTAGACAATTGGGATATTGATATCTTTTCATCTCAGGGATGACTCTTTCTTTTGTCAACGAAGCTGTGATTTAAATGATTTTTGCTTTTACAGCTTATTTTTGAGAATTAATGTTGGCGTGAACTGTGAACTATTTTTGGGCATGGTAAAATACACTTGCCAAAAAGGATGAGTTTTTTAGGGTACCAAGGATTGTGCTCATCCCATCCGGTCTATGAACAATACAGTTATACAGATGTAACTTTGTATGAATTTGCCACGGGATGCGGAGGTCCGAAATATTTTGCGTTAGTGTTTCGTAATCTTCTCAGCTGATTATCCTCAGGCTTTCCTAAATTTTTTTGTGAGTACATATTTAAAACAATTTTTTTTTATATTTAAACAGAATATAAGAGCAACGCACACGACAGCTAAAAATTTGTGTAGAAGAATAACAGGAGTTTCCTATAAATTATATATGGATATAAATTATACTTTCTTCTCCTGCATTATTTGAGTACTTTTAAAAGTTAAACATTTCTTGCTGCAGAACGGTAAGAATAATTCGAAAAAATTTACCAAAACATTTTGTTGATAATTTAATAATAATGATATTAATGTTAATTTTTACTTGTTTTTATTAAATTACAATTAATATATGTTACTGTCAATAAATATGAATATATGCACAGTAAATATGATTTCGTAATAGGTACTGAAACGTATTCATTACATTATATTAAATGTTTAGGTTTATGAATTTGGAAGCAAATAGGTTTTTATGCAAGCACAAATAATACCTAAAATAAACCATGTTAAAATATACATGTAAACAGTCGTTACTTGTACTGAAACGGTTATTATTCACGCAATATAATTTCGTGGTCGTATTTATTACACCCCTAAACATTTACCATGATGGCTAATGAGCGTCTAGCGAATAATAAACCTTTTTTGTTGTCTAATATACAAACACGCGTATTACAATATAAAAAAAACAGCATTAATTTTTATTGCAAAACTTTATAAAAGAGCGCAAAACACTTAACAAAGACATCATATAAAATTATATAAACGTTTTAAGAAAATCGCTTTCTAGATAGTATTAAACTGTTGTAACGGGAACACTGCACTATAGGAGAATTCAGTTTCATATTTAGCGTAGCTAGAAGTAAATTGTTCGCAGTTTGGATCCCCTGCCAAAAGTCAGTACAATATCTTGTTAAACTGCACGATAACTGTATGTATTGCCGAGTGTAATATTCTCTAAGATTACATTGTTTACAAACTGTAAACTGTTATAGTTGTACTTAAGTATCAACTGTGTACATTAATATGAATTATGATTCACAACCGGTGAAAGCTTAATAAAACTTTAAATTTAAGTTAGATTACTAGTTTGATAATATTCACAAAACTGCGGTTTAATGGTTTATTTTTTATAAATATCTTATACTGTTTGACTCAAATATGCTTACTGCTCTTAAATGAAATAATAATATTTAATTTTAACAGTTTTGATCCACTCTGCACTTTTATAAATGTATGTGCATATTTGCACTCGCATAAATATAAATGCACAGTTTCTACTCGACCGATCTCCGAATGCGGTTTTACGTCCAACTTCTTTAGAAGCTTGCGGTAATGCCTGGAATGGAAGTGCCCATTGAAAGAGGGATTTCAACCATTTATACCATTTGATTAAGTATTATTTTTTTACTTTACACTTCTTTCCACTTTTGAGATGCACCGAGGTGGCTGAATTATTATTCCTCTCTTCGATTCTCCAAGCACTATTTCATTTCGGTGCGTATAAATCTGAATTTCATTTCATTGCATCATAAATCGTGCTTTTTGACCGTCAGACAGGAGATCAGAAGAGAATTCTCGGCTGCGTTTCCTTCTATTTTTCTGGCCTTCCGGGGAAAAATACTTTCGGTAAATCTTTCGAAATGGCCGAATCCAACGTGCGAGCAGCTATAAAATTTCCTCATTTATGAATAAGTTCCGAAAGTGTGGATCAAAAGTCCGACAAGCGTTTTCGGACAATAACCCACATATACGTATATGAATTTCCATATACAATGAATGAAAATGGTATAAGAATAAACCATACAAATCAAGAATATATATTAATGCCTATTTTATTAATAAGGGTAATCAATGAGTGATCTTTTAATTACACAAGTCAGTGATTTTCTACGCTTGATATTAAAAAAAAAATATTTTGATGCCCCCACGATTTATTAAAATAATTGAGGCACATATTTAAATACTAAAAATATGTAGTTCTTTAGAAATAAAAAATAGGAATTCACACATTTATAGCTTAATTTATGTGTTGATAAATGTATTCGTGTTTAATACAGTGAATGAGCTGATCAACACCAAATTGATTTGCGGAGCTCACCAAAAGATTTTGTCAATATTTAGACTTAATAAAGCTAATGCTAAAAATACCATTTTGAATAAATATTATCCTACGAATGCCAGCAGCACATAAAAAACTTAACTCGTCAGTCTTTTAAAAACTATTCACTTTAATCAATATAAATTCAATTCGAGCTTCACTCTCAAAAATTATCCATCCAAATGCAATATCTTGTTCATCGACAAATAGATTTTTTGCATATTAAAATAATGTGAAAAGTACATTGTCAAATTTTTAATAAAAATATATGTAATTCATTGCAATGTCATTTTTAGTGCGTCTTTTTAAAGAAAAAACATAGCAACCATATTTTTTTATAATTCAGAAATTTTAAAGTTCTAATTTTTTATGATTTGTTATGTTGATATCTGTATAAATTAATGGATGTGTTTGTGATATTATTTTCATAAAAATAAACTAATTATCTAAATTAAAAAATAAATTTGTCATTTCTAAATAAATTTGCCTTTTTGTGATTTTCATCTAAGAAAATTGCAATTTTCCCTTTAAGTTTGAAAGTACTTTTTCCCTTTAAGTTTGAAAGTACTATTGCACAAGATAGCTAAGGCACTTCAAAATAATATAAAAATTAAGTGTATTAGGCTTTCATATCTATACACAACTTTTTAAACAACCTAGTTTTTAATATAATTTATAAATTTTGTTTAAATGTTGCTTTTATGTTTTGAAACAAGACCTGATTGTGAAGCTGCAGTGCATCTAGATACTTCGGGTGCTTTATTTATAACTAATGCTTGAAAAATCGCTCATTAAGAGGCGCAGTTATAATGCAACAGCTGCTCCAGATTTCTCCTGCGTATATCGATTGTCGTGCGTGACGTTCCCAAATATATAAATGTTTAAAAAGGGACTCAAAAAGCTAGTCTCAATTATATTGTGGGTAGTTATAAATATTTCTTGTGTACTTTACTTAATTCCAAACATAACTACATTAAATATTATTCGACAAATATTTTAATTTTAATTATTTTTTGTTATATTAAAATTTTTATTTATAAATAATATTTACGATTATTAAGATCATGAATATTTCTAATGTGAATTCAAATTAAATTTCACGTCGCACAATGAGTGGAACAATGGTATTAATTTCCAAATAAAACTCGGAAGCAAATTCCTCGGGGCGTTTCTGTCTTGCTCCAAGCAATTTCAGAGTTAGATTATACAGACGGATCTGAGAAACGGTTCATCTGGACACACTTTGGCGCGGAATGAAAGGCCGTCCTGTCTAGTTAAAGGTCAAAAGCGGAAGGGCACAGCATTCCTTTGGATCCCTTACCGACCTACATTCGGATAATTTAGGATTAAAAAGGAAATTCGCGCTAATTGCGAGGCGTGGCGGGACCCGCTCGGAATCGTTCGCAAATTTGCATTATAATAATATAATTATATAAAATGCCATAAAAAATATTGGGTTAAAACTTTGAGTTTAAGCCAGGTGGCACAAACAGCTTACGTTACATTTAAACATTCAATTTTATAATTAAACTTTCTATTTTTTTAAATTCACGAAAAAATATATTCAAACATAAAAATATGTTTCATAATTAGTTATTTTATTTAAATATATACATCTGATGGAAAATTAAAAATAAAATTTAATACGAAAATTAAATTTTTGTAACTACACATAAACTAAATCCGTTTTAAACAAAAAAGTGAACCTGTGAATAAATTTAGTAATTAGGCCTAATAGACCAATGTTAAGTTAGGTGACTTATAATTGAAAGACTTGCACTCAAATCCCATAGTATTTTTTAATTTGTATCGTATTTGAGATATTTAAATAAATAATTACTTTTCAATTATAATTATAAATAAACATCACAAATTATGTTTTATTAGATTTTTCTAATCTCAAATAGGAAAATCGTGTTAAATTATTAAAATAAATTTAAGCTAAATCGTGCATAGTGACATCTATTGATGGTAAGCTATAATAATAATTTATAATTAATACAATGTCACTAATTTACAGATTTAATTTCAGTCTGGAGTTTACTACTACCTTAATATTGGTTGATTGTGTTGACTTTGTTGTATTGGGCAAACGTCATATTGCAAATAAATATACTACAAATGTGTTAAATGCCGTTTTAAACAATCGTGTGGCGACCACACAAATAGGTGCACATTGTCTTATTGTTAATGAATGTAACCAAAAACGTTCATTCATTAGAGTACGCTCGGGATAAGGATTCCGGTTCGTTATTGTGTGCGTGAACTGTGTGCCTCAAAACAATTTCGCTCAGAATATTTAACTTTTTTATTTTAAAGGAAATATATGTTTATTTAACATACATACATCTGAGCTAAGTTGGAAATTTTAATGGACAATTAAAAATATATTATATTATCGAAGAAACCAGACATTGATGTCATTAATTAAATATTTGCAAAATTCAAAGTCTTGCACTAATCAAAAAAATAATGAAGTCTTTAGCTATTCTTCAAAAGCAAAAAGATATAAAATGGGGAAAGAAATTATTCGCAGATTGTTTAATGGCTCGACGACTCTATTAAATCATTAGAATCCATTGAATAAATTAAAAATTTATCATTGGCGCAACGATAAGAATAATAACTTTTTTTAGCCTTACAGAGAATAGTGTAAAAAAAACCAACAACGTACGGATTAATGGAAAAATAATTTAAGTATTTTAATCCACGGGTAAGAAAACGAATAACTTACAGTGTATATTTCAAGCCTTGATATCAATTAACCCAGATATGCCCAAGAAATTTTGTTCTCTTAAAATTTCATTTATAAATAAAAAACAGTGGCATGAGTTTAGTGGGACAGTGGGCATATCTGGGTTAAACCAATATCAACACAAAATTATTTAAAATAAATCACTAGAGAAAATTGAACTTCTGTGCCACACTGCACTTTAATGACGAATACAGCTTTGACAAATCAGCGACTGTCCTTAAAAGAGAAAGCGAGACAACGAAGTACACGCTACATCGTTTCTCCCTCTCATATACATGTACACGCACACAATAACAAACCGGCATCCTTATCCCGAGCGTATTCTAACAATGAGACAAATATCATGGCACAAGAGGGATTTAATTTGACTACACAACAAGAAAATTTTTTTGTGACAAAACGGACCCAATAAATCACCACATTGCAAACCCTTTCCGAAGAATTCGAATGTCTGGACAAGCAAAAAACTCGCTTTTCATCAGATTTCTCGAGTTCTACGAAGCGACTGCAACGATTGGCTAGGAAATCGATGCACAATCTAAAAAATATAAGCCCGGAATCCGATGAGCAGAGAGGCAGACGATCGGAGACAGCAGAGAGAGAGAAGATCTACCAGCAGTCATCCAGAGAAACCAGTCACGCGCTCTCACCGAGAGACTAGAAAATCACTCCTGGAACTCCCGAATTACCAGCCGGTCGAAGAGTCACACCTGACACTTGCCCCACGCAGCCACAAGAACCCTGAGAATCATTTACGGGCATCACCACCTGCGCCACCTTCACTGCAGTCGGGAGAAACGTCACGCCGTCACAAGTGAATATAACTTAATAAAAAGTTCTTTTAGATTCACACAAGAGTCTCATTGGCCGCGAGGTCAACCACCCCTAGAGCTACGCCACCTAAAATCTTATTTATTTTTACAGTTTTGACGAATTCTTATCATTCTAAAGCCTAATACGACTATCAATCTTTGGGGCTAGTTTATAGTATAGTAACTAATTCGGATTCTAGCAACATAAAAACAAATAATTAACTACTTTATAGTATAGTAATGAATTCGGATTCTAGAAACATAAAAACACATAATTCTTTATCTGCTATCTTAGCAATTAAGGAAAATAATTAAAAATAAAATTTTTTTGATTTAGCGCAAGTAAATATTACTCGTTTTTTAAGCCTTTGACTTGAAAAGAATACAGATAAATCGAATATAGGGTGTGTAAAAAAATTGTAACGTATTGTAAAAAATGTATTGAATACATATATTTAAATATTATATTGATACTAGTTTTGTAAAAATATTTAAACGCGATCTTATTTGTAAGATGCAACTGAAATTCAGATACAGATTAAAAAGCGTCTCACAATCGATGATATATATAAATTAGATAATTTATTCTCGCCGACCAAAAATTTGTTAAAACAAATTAAAATAACGCATACAGCTATAACATAAAAAAATAATAAAACTGCAACATCAAAATTAAAAAAACTTTTTAAAAAAATTCTGTTAAAAATCAATACTTTTAATTTGAATTCAAAACATATTAAAAATAATCGGCTAAAAAATAAAAATCGACATAATATATAAGAAAGCCTAATTATACAAAAAAAGTAAACTTTCAAACATACATTCAATCCAGATCTTCTCGGATGAAAAACAGCATTTTTGTACAGTGTAATCTATGCATACTCCAAGCACGGCAATCAAATTGTTTAAGAGAGGGAAGATATGAGAAAAAAAAACCTGTAACGCCTGAAATAGTAATAACCGCCTCGTAGCAACTGGCAGCGTGTACAAAATTTTAAAAGGCACAGCCCGCTCGCGAAATTGAACGAATATTGAAAATTCAATATAGATGCGGAAATATTCGTGCCTGGGCCCGCCCAGTCAAAAAGTGAGAATTTCAATTTGGCCCTAATGGGAGGCAGTGCTGGAAATCCGCTACTTCCGTCTCGATAATATCCAAATTTCGAGACACGTCTACATTTATTGTTCTCTGTATTTGGATTATAGCAAATTCGCCAGATACGTCTGATAACTTTACGACAGCTCGAACCACCTGGCATTTTGAGCCTACGCTTTGTAGTATTGTGATTATGTGAAAAGCAGTAGCGTAGCTACTACCAGGGCTGCCATATGGGTACATAGGATTATAAACTTCAGCTCAATAATTTTTTGTATATGTATATATAATTGGTTGTCTGTTTATTTTTTCTCTAGTTTTTTAAGCAGAGAAATGATTTTTTATTTATTTTTATAGCCACTATTTACTAAAAAAATATTTTGTAAAAATTAATTGTTACGGCTCTTATTTTTTTCACGCTAAATTGTAACGACTGAAATTAATTATTTTCTTTGCATTTATGTTTTCCATAATTTTATTTTTTATTTAAATAATAATATTAATAATAATTAAATCGTTTATAAATTACTTAACCCTTTGGATGTTACAGTGTTTTTTAAATATTTTTTTTACATATTCATCGGTTCTTTGTTTGTACATTATTATAATTAAATACATTAAAAAACCGTTTCATGGCATTATCATACTGACTGGGTAACAAATTCACAAATTAATTTACGTATTAGAGCACATATTTTAAATATTGAGGAGCAACGATATATCGTTGTTTAGCATCCAAAGGGTAAAACTAATTTTAAAGCTTATATATTATACTATATCCCTGTTTTTTTAAGCAAATGTGGTTCTATGAGCTGATCATATAATGAGCTTCGCGTTGATGACGCAACTCGGCTGCCTATCATATAACGTGCATGGAGTGGAAGGGGTATTGGCTTTAGATATCCGTCAAATACACAAAAAATATTTCCTAATTCTATAGTTTTTGTCTTTAAATTGTTTGTTTAATGCAACATAAGCATAAACATAATTATAAGTCAGACAAGTATTGCATATTATAGTTTTATTTAAAAAATATAAATTCATAAAAAAAATAATTGCTCATCAATATGTGATTATTAATAATAAGCAGTTTTAAAAATGTTGTATTAAATCGTATTAAAAAACATTGTTTCATGAAAAGTGGGTCATAGTACAACACCAACCCTTATATATGCACCAATTATGTATTCGTATATTGTGGAATGTCGTCTGGGCTCGAGTGATGAAAGTTTCGATCCAGGCCCTCCAATAAGTAATGATAGTCACGACGGTAATGAGAACGAAAATTACGATTCCCTGGTACATTTCAGTCGAACAATTTCAACGGCTGAAGTTTCCATGAAAATTTCTAGCAGTAGCGCGAAAAGCTCACCCCAAAGCTTTTCCAATTCCCCGTTGACGACAGTAATATTTAATATTGGTAGGCGGCTTGTCGAACCAAGGATGATGCGTATTGATGGGTAATCCATTGGGGGTGAAAATACACCGTAAATTTATTAATAACCCGACCTAACTTCGATGGTAACATTTATTTTTCAAAGCGTATTGAAGGCTGACAAATAAATAATACTTAAGTGCCATATTTTCTCTTGGCGCCCATAATGTAAGTAGATTGTAGCAAGCGTGAACTGAATAATTTTAATTCCTAGAGAAGGTGGAAAATAATCTGTCTGCTTAACGTACGATCTATGTATGAAAGAATCAACGATTTTACGCATTTTAAAATCTTGGTTATAAATAAATATAAATATATAGATAAAAATAACAGTATCCTTATTAAGATTAATTTTTAACCTCTAATAACATTAATACAAAATTACCTAATAATGCTACTCTGCTAACAAGTCTAAATAAATTACAAATGAAACAATAATGCAAACTATGTTAAAAATTTCTATTATGTTTTTTTGTGGAATTGTCAGAAAATAATACTTTAATGATCTAGAAAAAATATTGCTTTAAAAAACTGAAAAGTACAACTGAAATAAGCCACATAATTTTTTGTGTCTCATAATGTTTAAATTATTTAGGTATTTGATTTATTTTTGAAAAAATTATTTAGAACCGAAATGACCATAAAGGTTACACCATAATGCGTCGCGATAATCAACAAATTAACAATAAATTGTATTATTAAAATACACAAAAAATAGCACATAGTAATAAAATAAAATTAAATCGGAGAATATTAAAATTAAATGATAAAAAACGGACCAGCTCTTCGTAGCTGATAGCTGACTGTTACAGTAATAAATTAATTTAACTATTAAAAATAAAAAAAATCTAAATTTTTAGATTTTCCCACAAAAAATTTTCATACAAAAATTTAAAAACTAACACGTTTTTAACAAAATCTAAAGATGTCGAATTCAATAACTCTTTCATACATATTTATAAATATAAAACATTTCAATAATTGCTTTCGAAATCATAACTGATGCGGGAGTATTTTATTATAAGTATGCCTTAAATTAAGGGTGGGTTTATATAATATTAAATCGGTCGTAAAAGTGTCAGCGGCCATGGGCAAACGATAAATTATTAGTAAAAATATTGCTGTTATACATTATATTATTTTACTGAAAAACCATTTATATATCATTATTCCACAACATATATTTTTACCGTACAAAATATGCGATATAAATGTCCTTTATGTACTTTTTTGCTAAACGTTAACATCAAAATTTATTGGATAATTTATTATATTTTTATGAAAATAATTTATTTTCTTGTATGTGAGATTCAAGCCTGAATACATTTAATATTTTTTACATAATGTATAATATCACTTTATAGATTTTTTCCACAAATGTATATGAATGTTTAAGTTATAAAGATACATTTTAAGCATTATTAACGTTTTGATGACATCAACTGGCTGGCAAAATCATGCGATTTAAGTTAAGCTAAGAATCTTAGCGCACCTAAAAACCAACTTCTGAAAAACTATAGCCGTGATACCGCCAGAAAAAGTAAAATATTTAAAAGCTGCTTGAGTATGGATGTAATTATCATGTTACAATAATACATAAAGTAATATGTAACGTCTGGAAAAATGAAATAATACTAAAAGACTGAAAGACAGCAATCATTGTCCCTATATAAAAAAGAGATTTCATTATAGAGCACCACATAAAGTATTTTAAAACATTATATATAAAAGGCTAGAAAAATATACAAATGAAATACTGGGAGAATATCAGTGTGGATTTCGAACCAACAGGTCTACAATAGATCATATTCACACAATGAGACAGACACTGTAAAAAGTTCACTAGTATGATATAATACTAATAGTCTTTAAACAGGCTTTTGATATAATTTATATAAAAAATGTTATATTTTCTGAAAATATTAGGCGTCTCACATAAATTACTGATATTGATTGAAACAACACTAAAAATCTCACAAAATATATATACAAGAGTCTATCAAAATATAATTTTTTTTGATTAAAAAATATATTTAATTTATTAAAGATTGATTTTAAAACCATAGTTATGTGATATTAAAGATATTGATCTTGCAAATAATAAAAAAAATACTTAATATAGTATAAATACTGAATGTATTATTTTTTATTATAAAATTAACAATACAAAAAAATGTTAAAAATAACATAGAAATAGTTTTGCTTGGGTTTAATATTTAAATAATTAAATAAAATAGACAAAGCCATAATTAAAAGTGTTTAATTTATCAAAGAAGAATATTACTAGAGTTTAATTACAAGTAAAACTTTACGATCTGCAGTAAAATGTTTTAAATAAATACCTCTTGTTGTTACGAAAACATTTCTTTGCCTAAACGTCACGAAATTCTATTGAGCTAGTTAATTTCTCTCGTTCAAACGTTTCAGGGTAGTTTCAGCGAAAGCTCTCGCGAAAGTTATAAGTATAAATTCTGTTCTAAAACCAATTAAATACACTTGTATTATTTCTTCACCGTGCGCGAATTAACGTTGGCTAGACGTCTGAACCTGTTTTCAATTTCACTAATATAATACCTCGAATGGTTAAAGTTAATATAAAAGCTTTTGAAAAAGATTACAAACTATTAAGTAATAAACTTTATTCGTTTTATTTAACCTTAATTTGAATGTTATTTAACTTTATGTAATCCTTTATCTCGTAATTTCGTTAATAATAGACTTTATTTACATAATATATATATATTCAAAAAATTAAAAAATATCAAATATAAATGGAAAACTTTTTAAGAGTTAAATACATAAATATAGGTATTGATTAAATAATACTAAAAGCTAAAATATATGGGTTTAAATCTCTTGATTTTTATCATGTCTTAGAGATTATTATTTAATTGTAATTATAATCGATCATCATAAATTAGGTTTTCCTAGATTTTACTAATCTTACGGATGAGTACCATAATAAAAATGAAAAAAAAATCGAGCTAAGTAGTGCATATTGACTAAAATGTCAGTTTATTTATTTATTAAAATTAAATTAAGACCATCGTAACCTAACAGGTTACCTCAATACGTAACAATGGTCTAAACATAAATAAAATAATAATTAAAAAATATAGAAATATAATCAATACAAAAAATATATATTTATGATTATTAAAATGTATGTCACTGATGTCTCAATATTTACTTAGTAATTTTAAATTTTTTTAGCTTAATATAATTATTGGGACTAGAAAAACGAAATTTGTGATTATAATTATATTAATCTCTATTTCCAATCTCTCAGACGATACATATCCTAAAATTAAAATATTAACTAGTGATAATAATCATTTGAATGCTACGGTTTTTATTTCAAATATTCATTGATTCATCTCAGGCGCGTATGTTTAGATACTTTCTTTTTCGCTCGCTTGCGTGTTAAATGACGAGAGTGAGTGAGAGTGTGCATTCCGCAAAAAGGAAAGAATCTCACCGTACGCGTCTGCTACTTATATATTTCTTCAAAAACTATTTCATGCCATTGCTAAACTAACGGGGTAATAAGTTCACATATTAATTTATTTTTTCGAACATAATAACGAACAACGATATATCGTTGTTTAGCATCCAGAGGGGTAAAATAAAATATTATTACCTAATAGGTAATCTCAAAATACATGTCGTTTGTTTTTATTAAAGTTCTTACTGGCTTTCTTGCTTTGGTCATTGCTACCTAAGTACTTTTTGTTATTGCACATCTAGAAAAAAATTGTACCCAAAATTTATGTTTGTTGAGTTTTTAAAAAAAAATCTAAACCTACGGCTACAAAAAACATTTGTGAAATGGTAGGTAATTCATTATATATTTACAGAGTCAAATATGGTTTAAAATAGTCCTTACTGCAAAAATGGGTGCAAATTCTACTCAAACTATACATTAGCTAGCTAATATACTAAATCAATCAGTTTTAACAATGCATAGACATATTAAGAAGATTGCATATCTGCATATCCCAAGAGTTTCTAGAGCTAAAGGCTAAGTCGCATTTTATGTATCATCTGTTAACCAAAAATGTACGACAATAATCGTCGTAAAACGCAGTGGTTATCCAAAGATCGAGTAGCAAAACCTACCTCAAAGCATGGTTTCACTGTAAAAAAGTTATTTTGTGTATATGGTGGGATTGCAAGGGATTTTGCATTACGAAACACTTAAACATGGCTAAACAATAATAGCAAGCTTCTATTCTGATTAACTGGATTGTAGAGAAGGTTTACATTTGTCGACTAAATTCAGTTCTACAACACAACAATGCGCGCCATCTTATTGTGAAATTGACTCTTGATAACATCATGATAATATCTTTCTGCTTCCGATTTATATTTATTTCAGAAAGAAATCAAAATGCAGACGATGTGAAAAGGTGGCTATCGAAATATTTTTCTGGAAAGCCTCCAACAGTATATTTTAATAGAATTATAAAATTGAATTTTAAAATAAAATTATATTTTAAATCATTAAAATAAAAATAAACACATAAAAATTATTTTTAGCTACATTAAAAAAAACTAAATATATTTCAAGGTTACCTTATAAATTTTTTTTTTCAAAAAATATTTATACTATAAAAAAAGTTAGTAAAAGATCGATGTGTTTTTTAAATAAAATTACAATTGTAAAATAGTTGCTAAAAGAGTTGCCATACTGGAGCTACGCTGGCACCACCGAGGTGGAGCGACATCGGGAAACTTAATTATTGACGTAGTGAATGACGTATTCTGTTGATTTGAATGTAGTTATAGCCTTTTTAAAACTGTGTTATCATAAACAGCAAATAAATGTTATGCAGTGGCTAACCTACGCCTCTTTGCCAACCCATCACCTTACATTCGCCAATATTTTCGGGTGTTCTAATAATAGCTCTACAATATATTAGAAAATCACAAAAATCCTTTTCTTTATGAGCTTCGAAACGTTCATAGAAAAAAACACCAATAGCCTCCTGTTTTGTAATTATCGAGTGAGTGCCACTTTTTAAAAGCACATAAAAATTATTTATATATAAATTTTATTTTGTTAAACATCCCTTATGTTACGTTGGGTGCGTTTAGCTTTCACAAAATTCCAACAGGTTAATGGAGAGATGAGGTAGAGTTGCAAATAATGGGGTGATTTAAGGCTAAAATTAATTACCTGAATCCCCTCGTCCGTCCGCAGCACCGTGAGGTCCTCTTGTGACCTGCCATCCACCGTCTTGCTCAGGACCCATACCCGAGGGCCCCATCAGGGCTGGTCCTGGGCCTGTGGTGTGGTTCTCTGACTTGGCGGGTCCTGCGGCCACCTTGGGGGCCGGGGGAATTGCCGCAGACTCCTTGTACCAATTGTCCTCGCCAGGGTCTGTGAAATCAATAAATCAAAATTAGCAAATGGTTTTGTAAATATATTTATTAAAAACAAGCCATTTTGTTATAATAAATATCTTAAGAAGCCTTTATTGGAATATTATAATCTTGCTTGCAAAGCTAATACGAAATAGTTTTTCAACGTGAAATACATTATTCAAATTGTGCATTACTTGCCATATTTTTTATGTTATTTATGTGTATACCATAACATATTAAGTAATTTTATTAAATATAATTATAATATTATAATTTATAAAAAAATTTAATCGTAGATATTAATATACTTGACTAAGCAATCAACCGAAATTTATGTTAAAATTTTCATTCGCGAATCAGTAGACTGTTTTCAAAACAAATGATAATCTTTTCGTTAAGTTAAGCCTCGAGAGACGAATATGCCGGATAGCTGTGCTTGCCAAAATCTCGAATTTTCCACAACTTCCAAATATTAATTTAACATCAAAGCCACGAAAGCAATATCGTCGCAGAGTTTGCTTTGGCAGTTTCGTCAAAAGCACACAACACTTCGTTATGATTCTTCAGCTCAAACTTAAATACCGAATAAACTTCTACGACAGACCAACCCCTCATTAAAATCAATTAATTGCTTCTTGGAAACTTGATAAAAAAATCGTCTCATAACCAAAAGTGTCGTTAAGGAGAAAAACCCGCCGCTCAGTTTGGTTTACTGCTTTTGCGTTTCGAATTTCAATGACCATTAAGATCCCAGCACTCATTTAAAGTCCCGCCTCAATTCGTGTACTAACCTTCGTTTTTTGTCCATTATTGAAATTAGATTGCCTTGTATATGGTCCAACATGAAATTGACTAGTCATTGGACATCTGATTCGAGAAATAATGGGCCCAGATCGGTCATATAAATTATTTACGACACCAAGCGGAAAATTAAGGTAAGGGATAAAGCGAAATAGGGATGCTGGTCACATTATTTATGTTAGGTATAACTTTTACGCCATTGAGCTAATCCGTTAATTACACCTGGTCGAAGGTAATCCTACGAGAATGTGGTGATAGATATAAGACATTGATTTTGAAGAAAAAGAAAGTTATACATACTGACTCTTATTAAAATACGAAGAATATTATAAAAGTGAAAAAATTAATTAAAAACATTGAAAGCACTCTTGAATTTATTTTTTAATTAATTAACATAATTACTATTAATTTACTGGATCAGTTATATTTAAATTATATATTAATATTTAAAAGTTATGTCATTATTGAGACCATATTAAAAAAATGTAAAAATTTGATTCTTGCCTTTTGACTCACCTGTATCATAATCGTCATTGTCCGACGCCATGTGACCATCTGGATGTGTTTCATCATCTTCTGGAGCATCTTCGTATCTCTCCTTGAGAACCTTTCTAGGTACTGTGAATAACGAAATTTGTTTGTTAGTCTTTCGTATGCCACACATATATACAAATTCATATTCTGCCGTGGTTGCGAAATTCGGTTCAATACTTTCTACACTCGCATGCTTTAGATGAAAGATAAGACGTTCAATCACGCTTTGAAAATGTGAAATTGAAAATATTTCCTTTTTGGCTGTATGCAAAGGTATGCTTATTTATTATAGCTAAAAATATATTCATATTTTTTTGCATGCGAATATTCATTTAATATAACGTTTACATTGAGAGCGATGAATAAGCGTAAAAGTTTATTTAAAAATTCTATATATATATATTACAGAAAAACAATAATAATAAAAGGAAACATATAACATATCGGTATTTAATTTTAATTAATATTTGCTAATGCTAATTTATATAGAAATAATTTATGTTAAATTATCAAAGCGATATCAATGCTTTATGGAAATTATTAATGCACTTTTTAATATTTAAAATACACAAACATTATATGTTTATATTAAGACAGAAATAATATTAACCAAATTCTACAATATTTTGCTGTATTTTTAAAACTTTTTTTTAAAGGCCGTTGACGTTGAAAAAAATCAATCGAAATCTGTTATTACATTCACGTATTTATGTTGGATTATAAAGAAAAACTGTTTTTTATTCAAGTAAGTTTTAATTTAATCTCTTTAATACAATTAGACTGACGCCTAATTTGGCATTGAAAAACTCTCTGGTAACTTAGTAAATGAAAATTAGAAATAAAAATTAAACATATAAAATGTTATTGCACAGATATATAGACAGTAGATTTTTTTATGTAAAATATGTAAGAAAAATATTTTTATTTTTATTCTATTTCAATTTTAATTAATTAATATTTTCAGAACTTCCTTATTTTTATCAATTTTTTAATTTTTTTTACTATTTTAAACAGCCGATATTATGAAATTAAATGATAATTCAGGCAAGCTTAACCGATACATTTCTATGGTAAATTTATTGGAATAGTTTTATGGAATTTATTTTAAATTTAAGAAAGTTATTGTTATATTCTACAAACATACCTTAACTATTTTATTTATTTTAATTTTAATGTTGTAATAGAATAGGTTCAATGCGTAATACCAAGATGAAAGTGCTTTCACTCATTTAACACAGCACAAAACGCATGTTAAAAAATATTGTCTCGATTACGTAATACAGAAAGATTTGTATGTCTTTATTTGAACTCAATGGCACAAATACAGCTGAGGATTGAATCATATATTAATAATATTTTATTATATCTCTATAATTAAAGATATTGTTGTATATTTATTTTATATTAAATATCAAAAAATTCAATTTTAAAATGGTATTTGTAAATCTAAGTTCCATCGTTTCATTCAAACATATATATATAACAGAAAATCTCCTTACCGCACGTATACACCACTTTGAGATACATTCTCGATTCGGGGCGACAAGGGCTCCCAAACGTCGAAGAATCCGCTGACAAAGAACACCTCCTTTTCCCATGACACATCTGCATTACAGCCTCCGTGGCGTAGCTCACCAAACAGGCTATAAAAAAGAAAGAAGAAGCAAAAGCTTGCTATATACACATTTACTATATAAATAAAATCCACAAAAAAGGATTAAATGATAAAATGCCTTGTTTACAATGCAAGCTATTCCATTAGCCGACGGATATTGCCAAACTTTTCGACGCTAACGACGTCATTACTTTCTAATAAAAACACTTACTTTCTTCGGGGACACCCTGTGGCTGAGGACACTGGATACTCTCGTACTCGGTGCGTCCGAAACTTGCCGAATATATAGCGATTCTGGAGTGGGGATTACAGGCCATCTGAAGGACGTCGTTCTCACAGCCCACTTTACTCCGAAATTCATCTGAGAAAGATAAAAAATAAAATCTTAATTTATGTTTATTATACTAAAGTTTATAATATATAAACTTTTGTTCTGATTAAAATTAATATTGAAAATACAACTCTTTGTAAAATGAAACATTTTAAAATATTATTGCTGACTCTTACTTGAGATTTTAAGCTTGTATTAAACATCTAGAGCTTATATCATTGATGTTAATTCACAACTTGGTCGTAAAAGCAAACTTAACATTAAAATTGAATTAACAATGTATAAAACCTTAATAAGACCTGCACTTTCGTATTCTCGGTCCGCAACCGGATCTTACTGCGAGACTTAAAAATAGATACCTTTACCGAACCCTAACTGAATACTGAATTAATCTTACAAATATACTTACATATAAAGAAATAATATACCTTTAATAACACAAATGCGATTTTATTATTATATTATAAAAAAACAAACGCGAGTGGAAAAATTATTTTAAAGTTCAAACAAATGTATAGACAAAAAAATAAAATAAAAAATTAATTTATATTATTAAAAGATTTTTCATTAATAATTAGAATATATTATTGAATTATATGGTAATCAAGCATTATTTAATCAGGAGTACAGCTGCTTTATATATTTTTTTTAATATATATTTGAGCTTTTTTTAAGATGGACTTGCAACTATCGCGTTTCTTGGCCCAATATTTAATGGAATAAACGCGTAAACACTAAATAATATTGCTAGGTGTAGAGTAACAAGAGGAACACTTAGAATAATTTACAATACAACTGTTTATACTAATCTCAAAAATTAGTAAAAATTAATATTTGTATTTTTAAAAAAGGTTTAAACAATAAACATGTTTTTTGTTACGACGCTATTCTACTTATTTTCTAATAAAAATCAAATTAAATTTACAAAAAAATTAATGGTTTCAGCTAATTTATTAAATATAATAATTAGCTTTTATTTCTATGTTTATTTAATTTTGATGCCTGAATTGTACCTATTTTTTTGATAAAATAAATAATATATTACTTTATGGTAGGAGTAATAATTTATTAAAAAAATACTAGTATCGTGTATTTTATATAATGTGTGTTTATAAATTTATTTAATTTTAACCTAATATAAATCTTATTGTTTTTAGAAAGTTAGTGAGATAGAACTTAATTACTAAATAGTGGAAAAGGCTAGGTACTAATATTTATACTGAGCTACTGTCATATATTTTACTGAACACCGAAAAATTTAATACAAGCTAACATTTTTTTTAATATAAAATAAATAACTTAGCTGAAAAGAAAAAGTGAATATTTAAATCTTAAAACCAGCAAAAAATAATTGTTATTTTTATAAATTAAATGATCAAAATCATGTTATTAAATAACCTATTTTCAGAGGTGGTAAAATAATCCATAATATTTTCTTTTTCAATTAAATTTCGTTACAATTAAAATTTGACAATAGTCTCAGTAACTTATAAATTCATAAGATATAATAGATAATGAATGTCTGAATCTTTACCTTTGATCTCTCTTTGTATAGAATGAACTAATTTTATTTGAAATTTGTTTAATAATGCGTAATTACTGTTCGCTTTTTATTGCGGAAAATCTCATAAAGCAGCTTCAGGATGTCGCAGTGCATATTTAGAGAGATGAAGAATTTTCCATTGAAGATTCACAACATGAAAAGCAAACGTCTCATAATGGACGTTTTACATCCGACGTCGTAACCATGATATATTACATTTGATCCGTTCTTACATAATATTATACACTGAACGTATATTTAGTGTTTAGAAGTTATCCCAGGTAACTTTGTTACACATGCACTGAACAACCTCGACGACGTGATTTAATTATCTACTCAACACTAATTTCAATAATTTAATAATATTTAACAACAAACTATTTTGTTATAACTTTAGTTTTTAGTATATTTTTATGATTGATTATGAATGAGTATGATAAATTGTACTGGGTTATAGTAATTTAAATACACAATTTTTCGTGTAATATTTTGCTACATTTTAACGTATTTTTGCAC
Source organism: Plectrocnemia conspersa (assembly GCF_051122295.1). Lineage (NCBI taxonomy): Eukaryota > Metazoa > Arthropoda > Insecta > Trichoptera > Polycentropodidae > Plectrocnemia > Plectrocnemia conspersa. The sequence continues at coordinate 24,108,407 of NW_028277177.1, read as the reverse complement.
TAAAAAGAATAGCAAAAAATCATTTAATTTAAAATCCAAGCGATTAAGATAAACTTAGATGTATTTTAATATTATTTTTATTGCTCATGGCTTATTTAAAGTTATACTATTGATATCAAAAATCTGGTTTCGAATCTTATATAGAACGTAAGTTTACTTTGATTATCCTAATCTCACGAATAAATCATGATGATTAATCAAAATCAAGCTAGGTCGAACATATTAGATTTTTTAAATTTTAAAATATTAGGCTACTCATTGAAAATATCTTCATGTTCTTATAAAAAATCTTACATTTTGATACATTATTAAAAATATTTTGTAAATATAATTCCTTAAAAATTGTAGGAATAATAGTAAAAATGTTACAATGTTATATTTAATTAATGATATATCAAAATACGTATCCACAAATAATATAAATTATTTTATAAAAATAAAAAAAATACTATTGATATTAATTGTGACTTTCACTTTATTTTTTAAAAATATCTATAAACCAGAATTGTATTTTTTTCCCTTAATGTTGATAATTGCATTTATAAGAAATTCTATAAATAATTAAGATAATAAATTTGCTGTTATCGATAATTTAATAACTCGTAGTATTAGTAAACAAAGTTCTATTAATAATTGAAATAATGTTAGTTAATTTTGATTTTTTATCGACACATTTTTGCTATAAAGTATTTTAAAAATAAATATTCTATTTAAAAATAATTTATTTTAATTAACAAAAATAATGTATAAATATCTTTAACAGAAATCGTAACTTTTTATTAATGAACCAACTTTTTCAATTATTAGAATATCAATTACCTTTTATAAATTCGCTTTCATATTTCCCGGAAGTCTGGATTCAGAAATATTATATTTCTGAATTTAAATAAAATAAAAAACAGTAATGTAATATATAATCTGTAGGTAAAGAGTGTCTATGAATTATTAATTCGTAGTATTTGTAAAAAAAGTTTATGATCCTAAATTTTTTTTTTATCAATATAGTTTTGCAATTTTTTACTATACTAATAATATATACTTTTTGTATATAACATCATATACTAAACATAATTAAATATATCTTTAAGATATATCGTATCATCGCCACATTTTACTAATGAATGTTTCTCATATTTTTTGGATTTTAAGTAGTTTTAAAATATTTACTAAATTAATGCACATTACCCTGGAAAACTCAGGATAAAATCCCTAGTTAAAGTACGTATAATATTTATAAACAGAAGAAACAACAGTGAGACAAGATTTAATCTTAGTGGCTTATGCGTAACTATGAATTATTTGCTTGAAAAAAGTATACTAAGAATTTATTTTAGGGTCATGATTGTTCGCAATAAGCTTTAGACATCACGCGTTGCGGTGAGCCGTTAAAGGTAACGATTGTTTCACATTGTGGGTATGTGCGTCACAATGGGATTTCGTTAACGAGAAGACTCAGTTGTATGCAAAGGTATTTGAATGGTGACAAAAGACGCATATGGTTCAGTGAAAACGGGTATTTAAGTACATTACATATTGGGTATATGTACGTGGTATATTTAGAAAGTAAATAAAGCATCGATGTGATTAAACTGCGTGTTTAAGATGGCCGTGTTGATTTGAAATTATAAATCAACACGGCCCACGTGCGTAGGATTTCTTAAAATTTAGATTTATACCTGCTGGGCATGACGAATGCCTACCTTTTTGTCTTCTGTGTGAGAAATCCTTTACCAATGAAACAATGAAGCGAGGTCATCTTGAAGCACATTTGAAGGCGAAACATAGTACTCATATTAATTCAGATATTATTTTCTTTCAAAATCTTAAAGAAAAATTTGGAAAACGAGCAACTTTAACAAATCTATTTTGTGCACAAACTGCAAGTATTGATCGTAGTCTTGAGGCTAGTTACCAAATTTCATTGCTCATCGCTAAATGTGGAAAAAACCATACTATAGGAGAGGATCTAATCAAGCCATCAATATCAGCATTTCTTAAAACAGTTCTACAACAAGATGACAAACTCGTGAAGGCTATGCCCCTCAGCAACACTACTGTTTGCAGAAGAATAGACGAATTGAGTGAAAACGTTGAAATCCAACTTGTTGAAAAGCTGAAAACAAGAAAATTTTCACTACAAATGGACGAATCAACTTTGAGAGACAGTGAAGCCGTGTTGCTAGCTTACGTAAGATATATTGATAAAAGAGAATTTGCAGAAGAAATGTTATTCTGCAAATCATTAGAAAGCACCACTACCTCCAAAGATATATTTAATAAGCTAAAAGAATATTTATATGTTAAAAATATACCAATGAAAAATATAATATCTTGTGCTGCAGATGGTGCCCCCAATATGATGGGAAAGAAAAATGGCTGCTTAAAATTAATGAAAGACGAGAATCCAGATATGACTGTGGTACATTGTGTTATTCACAGGGAAAACTTGGTGGCTAAATACATTTCACCTGTTCTAAATGAGGTACTAAATTCCGTTATAAAGTGTATCAATATGATTAAAACTAGTGCTAAATCTGAGCGTCTCTTCAAGTTATTTTGTGAAGAACAAAATGCGGAACACGTAAGACTGTTACTTCACACTGAAGTAAGATGGCTCTCAAAAGGAAATTCATTAAAAAGATTTATGGAATTATTCGATACCCTTTGTGATTTTTTAAGCAACCGATCTGATATGAAGTTTTTGATGACGGTCGACGGTAAAGCATTTATAAGCTATTTAACTGATATATTTGAAAAATTAAATATTTTAAATAGCCAACTTCAAGGATCGGAGAAAACACTTGTCGATGCAAAAGCAAAGATATTTACATTTACCACTTTTATCGAATTATCTAAAAAAATATTTTTAACAACAATTTTGAAAAATTTTACTGGCTCCAAAAATGTAAAGCGACTGATAATGCTAAACGTGTTATTTTGGACCATCTGCAAACTTTATCAACTGATTTTAAATAACGATTTGCTGATTTAAAAGAGATAAATTTTCCAGCTTGGTTGACACAACCAATGCTGGTAGATATTTCAAATGAAAATTTGTATGAAGAAGAACTTTCGGAAATGCAAAATGATGATTCGATTACAAATTTATTCAATATAAAAAGAATAATGGCATGGATGTGCGAAGAAACTAACACAAAATATCCTAATATTATTATTAATTATTACCCTTTCCATCATCTTATGTAGTGGAATGTGGTTTTAGCGCCATAAGCGATTTACTCATTAAAAAAAGAAATCGATTGAATATTACAAATAGAGGGGACTTAAGACTGAAATTAACCAAGTTAGATCCAGACATAAAATTTCTTTGTAGCAAGCGTAAGTGAATTTAATAATTTAATAATGGATTAGGCAATACCATTTTATTTTATTTTACTTACATTTTTAATTTGTATTTTGTAATTATTTCAATTATAATATACGTTTTGAAAATTTACCTACTGTTTTATTAAAAAAGATGCCGGTGGGGCATATGACTTTTGAAAATACTACGGTGGGGCATGGCATAAAGAAGGCTGGGAAACACTGGCTTAAGGTGAGGTACGTTCACAGAAATTATTCGCTTAACGATCGATTAACTATTTTAGACAATCAGAAATAATATAACCATGATACTCTTTTATGTTTGAAACTAGTAACTTTTCCATATGCTTAGAAAATTCATTTAGGTGAATTCAATTATAAAATAAAATGATTTAGAAATATTTTCAGTGCTCTAACTTTGCGAATTTATTATGAACACACAAATAAATAAGGAATGTATTTTTTTTTATTTCCATGTTAAATCACTTAAAATTATAATCTTAAATTATGCAGTAGTTTTAGCTATATTTTTTTGTGTTTATATTATATTGTGAAACTCGAAAAACTTCTCTTAAATTATCAATAAATTATTTATTCAATTATCTCTTGTGCGCATCCAAGGTAAAATTGATAGTTTCAATCTCATTGGAAGGTGTTTGAGCATGAAAAATTGATGAGAAGCAGAGTATTATGTTTGATTTGACTTCGGAAAAAACGAAGGAAAAAAAAGGTAAAGCCAAACCAAAGACAAGGTCGGATAAGGGTTAGTTTCATCCGTGGAGCCGATTAATCAGCCACCCCACCTGCGCCGCCCCTAGCGCTTCTTGTGATCGACTTGATTAATGATTATCTGTTAACAACTTGTATTGAAAACACTACTAGATAGTTAATCATGTAATTAGAGCCGATTGAGGTTTGGCTTATCTGTTTTGGGCGATCGATCGCCAAAGGTAGTACGCATTTGTATAGAACACAAGAGAAACGTTTGTGAGATACCGGTAGTTCCAAAAGTATCTAACTCAACATTTTTATCTTCCATTTTTGTCTAATAATTAAGTTAATTTTATAGTAATCAAGCCGTTTATATTGTGGATATTTTAAAATTACACGAATAAAAAAAACCATAGTATAAATTTGCTGCGCATAGTTATTAAAAAAAAAAAAATAGTAACTTATCATAATATTTTGATTTTTCTTATATTATAAACGTATTCTTTTCAAAGAAAACAAAATGATTTTTATAGGCATATCAAATGGACCAGAAGATATTATTTTCTTTGTCAACCGACTTTAAAAACGTTATCATTTCATATGTCGTCTTTGTGATCCGCACTGAGGCTTTCAATTCTCGACTCGATTCACTTTCGTTCTCAGAATCCCTTTATTTGCCTGAAACAGGAAGAAAATCCGATAGCTGACGCAAGATATCAAAACATAAGAGGCAAAAAACAATTGTCTTTTATGCACATCGTAAAAATGTGTACTCTTGATAATTTATAATTGAATTTTATACGCAGGATTTATTATACACATACAATTGTTTCGTTATCTTACATTTTATATTTGTCCTAATTTATTTCTAATTGTATTGTTTTTTTAGATTGTTTATCGTATACTACAATAATGTTTAAATATAATATTCTCCATACTTCTGGTCCTGTGCACTTATTTTCGTCCACAGGCTTTGTTTCGTCACCAAGACATCTTATTTCTTCTGATCCGTTTCTATTTTTAAAATTATAGCACTTTAGCACGAAAAAGCTTATATTTTAAACATTGTGTTATGTATCTGATGTACTTTATCTTACCCCATTTAATGGCTCCTAATAAATTATGCTTCGCAAAAAAAATATTATAAGATAAAAATTGAAAATGAAAAGTAATCATAAAAATTTTATATTCAGGTGCAGTTTTTTTTAAAATATATAAATGCTATTTTTTTTATATTACTTAAAAAAGTGCATCAAATCAAATATGATTAGCAAAAAAAGCTTGATCATGTTTGAGAATTACCAAGACAAGATTTCTTCAGGCCTTCAATCAGCGAAACACTAATCAAGCATTGTGTCCAGAGACTTATTTTTGGTCACAAACAAGATAAAACAATTGCTAAGATACCTCTTTAAAACAACAGATCATAAATTATATAAATATAGATATATCAACTGATATCTGTAGAAAAACTCAAGAAAGTGTCTCTGTCTTTTGACTATAATTAGATGGAAATACTAATGAAACTTAGTCTTTGTAAAATGCGCAGCAAAAACAACTAACAAATTGATAAACTATAATCAAAGATTTAAGCCTTGTTAAAGTCGATGTTATACTGTTTTTTTACATAAATATGCATTGGCAAAAAAAAATTCTCTAATACCAAAATTAGCCTCTTAGATTCGAGTTATAAAGCTTATACGGTCGGACTACTTATTATTTAAAATATTCTAACAAAAAAGTTAAAGTTCAACCTAAACTAGTGTTGCTAGATTTGTTGACATACAAACTATGACACACACCATCCAAAATCGTATTTTGATATATATACATACATATATTGATAAATTTTATTATTTAATACCAGGACCAAAGGCGTCAAAGTGGAACAATCCCGGAATGCCTGGCAACTCTAACCTAGTTTAATATTTTTCGCATTTGAACATACGATTTTGAAATCATTTATTATATAAAATTCTGATTGAGTTAAATAGGTGGAGGTTTAAGCCACCTGCACGAATTTTAGCAATTCAGAGGTCAACTTAAGGACAATTTGTACAAAAAAAAAATCATTCCGTCTTGAAAGTACATACAGTATATTCACAAAGAAATAGGAGATATATCTCGTGACTAAATAATTGTAATATTAATTAAAATTATAGTGATTTCTTCCGCGTCTCACATTAACATTAAAATACCCCGCAGGCAAAAAAAAACAGATTTTGCTTGTAAAATAATAAAATAATGTCAAAAAAACATTTTTTTGTTTGAGGAGGACAAATAAGGACAAATTGTTACGGGAGGTAAAAAAAAATTTCATTTTTGAATTTTTTGTATAAAGACCATTTTGGATTTTTTTGTTCATAGAGAACGAACAAAGACAAAAGCATGACAAAAAACAAATTTACTCAAAGGAGGACATTTGGTCACATTAGTTGTACGCATATTGTCGCGGGACGCGATAAATGAATTTTTAGACGTAAGCGTCTACGTAAACCAGTTCAGTCTCCAAACATTCAAAGTGTGCGCGCCGAAGTTTACGCCATGAAGAGTTGAAAATCAATTTCCAACCCCATGATTCATAAGGCGTATATAAAATTTGTAAAGAATGTATGTTGAAGTATATTTATTTATGAATATTTTAAGGCAGTCTTTGATTGAGCAAAAGAATGATTGTCCACGTCAATTTTTTTGTACTCCTTGTCATTCATTTATCATTCTTTTTGTCCTCTTAAAACAAACATCTCTAAGGTTAACATTTTTATCAACAGCCACAACCCTAAATAAAGTAATATTTCTGAAAAACCTTATTTTAGCTCCCGCAGCAATTTGTCTTCATTGAAGAAAAAAGTCTATAACAGCCTTTTATTTTTATTGTCCGTTGCTATTTTCTAAATCTTATATTATGGAGCAAACGTTCATGAAATTATTCTAAATTGTGATAACTGCTTCAAAGCGGTTTGAAATAAAAGCAAATAATTTATTTAATACAACTAGAAAATATATAGAGAAATGGTTCAGTTTCAATGACCATAAATATAAAATTCTCTCTAACTAATCTTTGCATAGCATACCAGCATTTTAAGAAATCATAAAAATTACTATCCTAATAAAAATATAGATAAACCAAGATTTACTGTTTGAAGGTATATTTCCCCGAAATGATTTATGGCAATATAGAAAATATTAAAATGCAATTACCGTATGATAAAAGATAGGTTTGCTTGTTTTTTTTTATTTTAAAATTCGAATACATTTTCACTGTTTCACATGCAAATGTTTCACATCTGAATGAATTTTCAGTCTAATGAAAAGTGCTTGAGGTAAAGATAAATATAGGTTGTTTATAAAAAATTGAAAGCTGAATTAAAAAAACTATAATGTCAAATCAAAATCAAGAGATTATTAAATATTTTTTAACATAAAAAGTATAAATAAAAATTTAACTTTAATGTTTTTGTTGTTTTCTTTAATTAAATACATTTTTAAATGGCTAAAAGTTCATAAAATAAAAAATTATATATCAAAATCATGTCCCGCGAGAACTAATTTAAAATCTGGCAACCCTGACCTCCAAATATATTCATACGGATACGATAATCACCCATAAGTACTACGGAAAAAACTGATCTTTGTGTAAAAGGATGCGCGCTGTAAAATATATTTTACCTTGCGCTTTAGGTTACTAAAATAGTCATCAGGACCGTTTCAATTAAGGCGTAAACAAAATTCGGAGGTGTGTCTAAGAAACGATGCAATTGATTCACAAATATTCTCATCTGCTATTTGCCAGAGCTGGCTCTAACCAGCATTAAAAAATATGTGACACAAGAATGAGACAATTTACAGCCGACAATAATACAACTCAAATCGCCAACGAAGACATTTAAACTTCACCACCTGATAGCAACATTTACATTTATTAATCTATATATGTTTATTAAATATTTTTTTGCCTGCTTTTCCAGCGTTTATTTGGCTGCAGTCACATTCCTTCAGCATCAGAAGCAGATTTTTTAAAAGAAAATTTAAATGATTTAAAAGATAAAAAGGTTATGTTTAACGCGTTTTAAAATACTCTTATATCTTATAACATACAGGATTTTTGCGCATCTCAAATGTTCATCGAACCCGTATTATGTAGCCCAAAGAAACGCTCGAGTGCGTTGTTGTTGTTCTGATCCTTTATGAAAATTTACCGAAAACTTCCAAGTTCTGAGCCCTTAAGCGAACATCATAATGTATTACTAATTCACGGCGATAATATTTCAAAGTGTAGCAGGGTACTTAATTAAAGTTTGTGTTTATAGTCTACACGTACGTGAAGCTTGGTGTACATACCTATACACAATATAATACATTCTCAAACATTTTTATCGTGTGTTGTAAATTTTACAGTATACCTATGTTACGCGAAGGTCTAATTGGATTTGCCGGCAGGGCGGCTAAAATGAAAGGCGGATAAATTGGGTCGTCTGGAAACGTTAAAAAATTAAAAATTCTCAGAAGCCTCGAGAAAGCAGAATCTTCTCTGAAGATAAGGTTAATTCGTATGATTAAAGGGAAAGTCTTGTTTTGCCGGCCGCTTGATTTACGCAGTTCTAATTTATTTGTGTAGCTCTCTAATTATTTTAATTAAAAAGCTTCTGGGTAATCTACGTGAATGTGTAACTTTTCGCGAAACGATAAAATTAATAACGACTCCCTTTTAGATCTTGTAATCCTGTAATTAATTATGAGATTGAGCTTTGAGACGCCTTGGAAGCATCTGATAGATACTTGTGGATAAATTTATACTAATAAGATGGGAGTACCATTTTTGAATATAGGTGATCTATATATAACTAGCGTACTTTAAAAACCATGAAAATTAACATAATTACTAAATGTTGCATAAACAATACCATGAAACAAAATATTACCTCTTGGTATGTAATATACATATACATAAGTTTCGACTAAATAAATAATCTGTTTTTTAATTACTTATTAATTTAGAGATTTCAGAAAAGTTAAAACAAATTTGTATGCACTATGCACTAGACATTTCACTGATTGCGTTAATTTAATTTTAATTTAACTTATTTTATTATTTTTCTAGCAATAAATAAACCATGCAAAGTTAGTTTTATACAACTTGCACATGGCAATACACGTTATTGTATTACTTATTGCAACTATATATGACACTAACCTACTTCATACACTAACAATTGAAGAGAAGAAGAAGAAACATATAATTTCGGCAACTATACAAAGGAAGAGTAAGTTATATGTACATCCCTGATTTTATTTTGATTATATCAACAGTTCATTCATGAATCTTCATCAATGCCTGGATAACAATTCGGGACAGCGGCCCTGGGGCCTTCAGCTGGAAATTGCCCCGTAAATATGTAATGGTCGGTGTGATTTCTCTGGGAAATTAACGACGAGTGGGGAAATTGCTACGCGAGACACACCCCCTCAAATGGGTTGGAAAACAAGTGGTCCTTGTGCTCGAAAACACAACACCCTCGCTGTGCGATTTGTTGATACGTCACGCTTGATTTTACAGACAGTATATTTTACATATATGATGAATCAAAAAGTTTGCCAATTTCTGCAGCGCACTCTATGGCGAATAACGATGTAAAAGCTTTATTAGAATAATATGCCTTTTGATGATAATCATACATTTATTTTAATTCAAGCTGACAGTTACAGCTTAACAGCGCCTAAATACAAAGAAAGCCAAATATAGTTGTCTATGAAAAAAGCAAGGATTGCAAGATTGTCACTGCGATGTATATATGGTCATTGCAAAACAAAGTCTCAATGAAAATTGGGATCTCTTAAAGTTAAAACGCACGGTATTTGGTGTGAGCATACAAAAAAAAGTTTTCCTTTTATTTGAATACATTAAAATTTCATTTCATCCATCATCGTATTGACGAATTTATATTAAGTTAACATATCAACGTAAAGAAAAGAGCATTTAAAACTAAAAAAAATAATAAAGCATTCAGTACAACCCCGATCATAAATGTTCTTTTACGTCAATTTAGACCAAACTGTGGCAGTATGCCAAATTAAAAAAAATATTTCTTAAGTCATTTAATATCACATTTAGTAAACGTTAATGTTACATATTATTTATGAAACCGAAAGTGTAGGTATTTTTTTGTACAAACACATTTTGAATGTTTAGTATGTAAAATTGCAACAAAAAATATATCGTTAGAGTAGCATTTATTTCTCAAGTCAATTATTATTATGGAGTTCAAAAATATATATTTTCACTAGTAGAAATATATATCTACCTGTGGAAATGTATATAGATATGATTTCATTAAAATACCAGAAAATATAGTTTTACTCATAATACACATTTACTGTAATATCTCAATCTTTACTTGAATATGTTTAAAATAGTTTTATTTAAGACGTACAAATATTATGGTTACTGTAAGAAGAAAAATGTATATTTAAATTAATTCATGCAACCGCGTAAATAATCCGTTTATAGTCATCTCAACAGTAATAAAATAGTACGTCGTAAAAAATTCAAAGCACTCAGCCGAGTGAGACAGGTCGAAAAGTTTACGTTATGAAATTACGTTTTACGTCCTAGCGATTTGCTAGCTTTCACATACATCAAAGGGAACGTACGGGAAGGAAACGTCTGGTTGAAATATTGCCCCGAGGTTATTAAGTCTGCGGAGGTTTCGCTTCATTCGCCTAATATTAAAATGAATCAATCATTCTACCATAGCGTTAAAGATCGCATGACCAGATTTTTTCGCGCTGAAACACTATAAATAATTCAAGTCCGAATCGCTAACGAGGAGCGCTTTATAAGTATAAGGAATTATAAATCATTTTGATTGTCTGTGTTTTACAATATAATTTATAAAACCGAAAAACAGTAAATAACTCTATTTGTACATCGTATATAAAACATGCCTTAAATACAAATCAGTTTTAATATACCAAATAAATTATGGTTAGGTTGAGCTCCGCAAGCAAACTGTTTATTTATACAGAGCATTAACATTTGTTTTATATAATTTATGCAAATAATATTCAATACGGTAATTAAAATGGTATACGATGTATTTAGCCATCATAAATATTGTTGTAGCATAATCGATTTCGTCAACCAATGTATATTAAAATATGTTTTAAGCTATATATGAATACATATAACGAGTAACAAATTTCTAGAATAATTATTAGGTTTAGAAATAATTAAATTGTGTCGTATTTAAAAAAATATTTATAAAATAAAAAATATTCTATCAAATAAGAAACGATAGATTATATATTAAATTATGGAGATAAATGCGTATCACCAGAACATAAATTTAAAAAAAAATGCGAAAAATATATAAATTAAAAAAATATATAATACATTTTATGTATTCATTGTTTGTATTATTATTTTTTACAATTAAATTAAAAAATAAAATGGTACTCACTAAATTTTATAGGGTGTTTTTACCATAATTTAATACTTTCAATCTAATGATATAAAATTTAGTTTAAAATTGTTATTACATTTGTATTCAGGTTATTAGATTGTTTATTAATATTAATAAATATATAGCGTTCTTAGTTCTTAAAATTAATAAGAAAGACATGTTTATAAATGCCATAAGACTATAACTTTTATAAATGTATATAAATGGAGTCAATTTTATTTTATGAAAGTTGAGAAAGATTACTTTTTACGATCGTATTTTATATAAAATAAATTAAAAATTACTATTTGTTTATTTTTTTACATATTTTGTCACTGAATTTGCGCTTCTAGAAACCATATAAGAGCTGCTCTTAAAAAAAAACAGTTGCTTTCCTAAATAAATTTCAATTAGTCATTTAAATATAAAAAAACTGTTCCGAAAAATCACTTCCATTATGTAAGCGCTAAAAATATAATACCAACAGATTTACGCTAAAACCAGGCAGTAAAACAAGAATCGCAAATCACACACGCAGAGAGAGAGAGAGCCTATGCTCTCGGGCCTAACGTCAGGGCTTTGCCCTTGTCTTGCCAGCCCTCTACAAAAAGGATAGCACCAGGCTTGCAGTGGGTGCCGTCGAGGCTTTTTAAAAACATTTGCTTAGTGGGGCTCACACAAGAGGCATTTTGGGTGAAGCTGTCCCACTAGCGCCCCCCAAAGACTACAGCTCCCATTGATGCATTCACAGAGAGCCCCTTAGAGGGTCATCTAGGAGGCATAGTCACTGTCAAATGACAAACAACACCAAAGTAGCGTTTTTATTTTTTTTATTATTCTATATTTATTTATACTTATTTTTAATTCAATAAATGCTTAACACACACCTGAGATCCCAGAAAAAGTAAATTTTCAATTTTTATCATAATTAAAAAAATACTAGTATTATTATCAAAATATATAATATTAAATATATATAAATCGTTAAAATATATAAAGAAACTATTAAATATATAAAAAAAAAACGTTGCAAGCTTTGCATAGACATGATTGCAAGTTGCAACACAACACGTTTACTTTTTTAATTTGATCAAATACAATTATTGAAATATTGTATTAACAAGTGTTTTTTCGGAGCATCTACTGCCAAAAAAAAATTATTTTATCAAAAAAAAAGGTAATGATAATGAATAAAGAATTGTTTTTAGTAACAACGAATCGTAAAAAGTGTATTAAAACGTTATTTTTTTTTTAGCTAGCTATTAATAACTGCACTTTGTGATGCTCTCATGAATAATATTATTGCATGAGTCGCATAGTTATATAATTTTTCAATTAAGTTGTAGCAATTCATACATAACACCAGTCAAGAGGCATGACCCACACGCGTCTGAAGTCCTGTGAGCGGTACCCGCGGACCTAGCAAATGCTAAAAAACATGTCTGCATTCTTAAGATCTCCTACAACTACAGATTGAGAATACCGCTAACGCGCGTGACGGTATTTATAGCGCAGCGCAAAACAAAACTTGACACACTCGACTCCACTTCGTCTCAACGCTCGCACTACTACTTCGCTGCCTCCTGCCTGACCTCTTGTTTGAGCATCATCTTTAGAACCCGCGCTTAAGAACAAACACTGACAATTTTAAGAAGAACCTACCGATGAAATTAAAGAACTACTATTGAAACGATAACGTACGACCTGTATATTTAAAACTCTAAACACTTGCTAGAGCGACATAGATTATTTGCATGAGATGCTTACCGAATAGTGATATTCATATAACAAATAAAATGTCCGGCGGGAATTTTAACTGCTGCCGTGACTTTGAATAAAATTCTTGTTTCGTACTACCATTTGTCACTTTTAAAATTATATATAACATTGTCAAAAAAATCAGTTTGGTTTTTATGACAGATTGAGAGATACTAACTTACATCTTCTAACTCCTTGATTTCCCTTAAATTAACTAGTGATGTTAGAGACTTTCATTCGTGACAAACTAGGTAAGAGGTGACACGCAAGAGTCCACACAGTGTACTGAAGCAAAATACATAGGTAAGAATTGTTGTCATATATTTAATTAAAAAAATGATTATAAAAATGTCTCTATGATTTGTGATATATTCAAAATAAATAAATGCTACATTTTAGAGTAGTTTTTAATATTATTTTTAGTGTGAATGTTATTCTGTAAAATCTTAGGTCTAGGATTGTACGCCCAGACATCTAAAAACGTATTATTTCAGCTAAATATATCATTGTTAAGGTCTGTTGAATTTAAGTATTTACCTTAAACGCGAAAAGGAGAGAATTCATCTTATGATTTTATACTTCTTGAGCACATACACTAAATTATAACATGTACATAAACACAACAAGATTCATTAACTGATATGTCTAAGATTAATAATAATTCTACGTATTAACGTTTCGACGCGAGCTTTTGCTAGAACTCATTACGCCGACGTAATATCGCAGGGGTAGTTGAGAATTTTGCTACGCGAAAATCTGACGTGAAAATGTGTTCGGATATTTTCAATCAAATTAACCACCGACCCGGGAGCGGATCTTATACACATACAGGGGGTGAGAAATACAACCAGAGCAAAAGCCTAGCCATATAAATTACCTGCCTTATAATGTCAGGAGGAAATATTTCATTTGCTAAGTAGACTCCTATGAACGCTCATTTCTATATTGAGCTTTTGTGCGAATCTATGTCGATGAGTGTGGGTGTGTGCTTAATTGCGATTGTGCTAGTGAAATTGTGTTAAGAAAGGATCGATATTGGTAGGCTTTCGAGGAATTCGCGTAGGGCGGGGAAAAGGGGGATTTTTGACATTTAGAAATGTCGAGACCATCCGACGGTATTAGAATAATTGTTTGCTGTCTTTAAGCTATAGGTGATTTATTAAGAAAAAAATGATAATTGAGATTTTTCTTAATTAATTCATCTAGGGATTACCAAACTGTTCCGCATAGCAAATTCAAAAATATTTAAATTCACAACAGACGAGTGTTAAAATATCTTTCCACACGTGGTGCGCATAAAGAAGATTACGTATATTGTTTTTGTTCGGTTACCCAACCCCAACTGTCGTGACAGCTGACTGTCATTAGTCTGTCGACAGTTGCCAAACCTCTAAAATCGGTTAACTGCGTTGATAAATTTGCCCACATATCTGTATGGAAATAAAAACACTTGTTGAAAATACGTGTTAAGTATTTAGCATACCGCTGTCTGAAGAAAACAAGTTTGTGTGAATATTACCTATTTAGCAAGGAATGTGTGTTTTGATAATGATTAAAATTTAATTTAACTTGAAGCAAAACTATTTGTAAATCACAAATAACATATATTATATTGAACCAATATAATTTTTATTATATAATTAAAATATTATTCAAAAACTATCAATAGAGGAGAGAAACTTTACCAAAAGAAAGACGTAGTAATTTGGTTATTATATCTAATAGGAAAAATATGTACAACTTGTGGCTAATTCTCCTAGAATGAAAAATTTCGTGCATCGTACCGTGCAAAATTATTTAAGTAAAATATGACTCCAATAACACATTTCGAACAAATCTTGAAATGAATCTAATTTTTTCCTATCTGCTGCTTTTATTTTGCATCCTTAAACAACCCTTTTTGCATTAGGATGCAATAGAGTCTATTGCATCCTTTTGCAAAAAGGGTCTATTGTTGAATTAACATTAACGACCTTGCAATTTTACTTTTTCAAAGCGTGAAAATATTTCGTTTGTTGAATATGTAAGCGATGCAATTGGCCAACCAATTTCTGCATATGTGATTCGCCAGAGATGACTCGAATCAAGAGTATAAGAGTTCTGACACTTTCATACATCACCAAACAACCAAGCGATTTAAGACGAGAGGGTCAGAGATTATTAAATGCTTCGAGATTTAAAATAAAGCGATAAAATTAGGTTCTAGGACATTCAGCAAATTAAATATTTTTATCGTCGCCCTAATTCTTTTAATCGTTTTTTTTAATTCATAATTTTTTAAATTATTCTCGTTTTATCTTTTCATTGTTAGAGCTAATTTCATACATCGAAGTTTTTGGCAAAATTTCAGCTTTAAATTTTCATTATGATAATGCAATGTAAAATAATTGTAAACAATATTTAAATAAACAATAATGTAAAACCATAAGTAAGTAAATATAAGAGTGTAAATTATTAATTAAGTAAGCAAATAAATAATTTTCCTAAATGTATAAAAAAATAAATAAACAACAAAAATATAATAAGGAAAATAATTTATAAAAATATATTATAATAAATAAAATATCTGCTATATCAAAGTACAATTAAATAAATAAATAAATCAATATGTAAATATAATAATAATTAATAACAAATTAATTAAAAATAAAATAAATATTAAATTTATATATAATACATAAAAACCAAAATATCTGATTTTATATATTACTTTATAATCGTCTTATGTATCGTTATTTTAAATATTAATTATTTAAGCCTTAATATTGAGATTTAAGAAGATATTCTATAATCATACATAAATAAATTATTATTAAAGTAATAAAAACATATTTTCGAAGTAACCGTGTACTATATAAAGATAGTAGAAAATTGACATTATTTTTTTATAAATTTTACAATTTTTAATATTTATAGTTTAAAATATAATTTTTTAAAATAATTATTAATAATCGAGAATAAATTTCACTATTCAAAAACATTCATAAATGCAAGTTTGAAATGCATTCAAGAGAATTTTAAAGTTTAGGTTTTATCAATTCGTTGAATAGAATTTGTTCAAAAGATGGATGACTTAGATTTTAGAGCACTGTGTAGTTTGGAAAAATCGATTTTTGTCGATTTTTTAACTATCGAGTTCTATACAATTGATGAAGTGCCCTTTACAATTGATGAAAGGGTTAATATATGTACTATACTCTACGTATCGTCCGCTCTTTTGAAACTGGAAATGCATGGATAAAAAAAATACATATAATAGTAATAAATATATAAAAATAAAAAAGTGTAATTAATTAAATTGTATGTAATTAAATATACGATTTTCATAAATTTATAAATAAACAACGGAGCAAATGTTTTAAGATGTCTTAAAGAAAAATAATTTGAAAGATATATTATAATAAGTAAAAAATAAATTAAATCATAGTACGATTAAATAAATTTTAAGAATAATTATGAGCAAATTAATTTGAAATAAAATACATAATAATCAATACATAAAAAAATGTATTTAAAGACATATAAAATCAAAAATATCTCAAATAGCTAATATTATATATTACTATTTTTATAACCATCTTATTTATCGTTATTAAAATTATGAACTAATTTAATCCTTTATATTGAGTTTTAAGTAGATACTTGGTAATAATAATTTAAAGCTTAAATTTTGCCAAGCCATTAAATAAATAAAATTTGATCAAAAATAAAACGATAAAACAAGTGTAGCGACCACATACAGATGACCAAGTTTGAATGGTTTTTTGTCTTAAAACTTACGGTAATTTACTGTGAAGAAAATAATCACCCATCACAAGGAAACAACACAATATTGTAAAGGATTTTTGACCACACAGATCTAGTTACAATCATATAAATAACACTTTTTATATGACTGTAATGATATTCTCTGTCATTGAGAGAATTCTTTTGTGACCAAGCGGTCTCGAATATTATAAATCACCGCATCCGCGACATTCTCAAAAATGCAATACGACCTTGGACGAGTGAACGTCACTTTCTAAAGGCGTAGACCTATTTGCCGATTTGGAGTCAGGTAGTCAGGCAAGTCTCGAAGTTACCAGCACTCACTTGAAGAGACTAGCAGATTCACCCCGCCTGACAGACGCGCCCCCACTAACAGACGCGAAGATACGACCTGATATTCCCGAAAACGATCATCGCAGCAAAAGGAACTGCCTCTTGATACTCGGTGTATATATTTACAAGAGGATTTCCAAAGATCGTCCAGGGACATCATCCATACGCCAGCTTCTCCACCACCACTTGAAGAAAACGTCTCGCCATTAATCGTCTGTCGCAACAAATGTAATTATTATAATAAAAATGCTCACTAGATTCCACACTGAGTCTAATTCCCAAACAGTAAATAAGAATAGTTTACAGAATTATAAATAAAAAAAACATTTTAAGAAATTAATCGGCTGGCGATGAAACGAGATATTAAAAATATCAATTTCATGTTTATTTTATGGATAAAATGACTAATAAATTAAATACGGAACTAACGTTTTGTCATCTATCTTCAAGTGAAGTCTATGTAAATAAACATATATGTTATTAATAACAAAGAATTATTTTTTGGGCAGAATTTCACTACTAATTCCACTTTATAAAAGTACTTCCGTTCATCAAGACATGCAAATATTATTTTAAATTCGTTTACTATAACATATTTATGTAAAGCAATATATTTTTTTAAAGCTAAGATAAGGCTCGCCGTTACACTATATATAAGAATTCACTTTTATAATTATGTGCCTAAATTTAAAATTATTTGCAATTTTATGACACAAAATCATTAAGAACTTAATTCACTTTTATTGTATGTCTAAGGTTTTAAATAAATATATTTTTTTTTATTTATTTAAATTTATTTATATATCATTACCTACCCTAAATAATAAACAGGCTATGCAAAGTGTTTCATTCTAGAAAAAGTTTAAGAAACCCTTATGTAGGTTCTTCGATAAATTAAAAAATAATATGGTAAATGAAGATTGGCCTTTTTTAATGTCTTAAAAAATTTATCAGGCCATTAAAAACACACATTTTTATGTAACTCTACTGCTGCTAAATGTAATATAATCTATACTGTCACATAGAAACCCTAGCAGAAACAACTATATGCTAATCGAGCAAAAAAATGTTTTCATTAGTATCTCTCACGTATCCTTTCTTTCTGAATATCTCTCGTTTAGCAACACTTAAAAAATCGTTTGTTTTTTGTTAACTGTACATCATTCGCCTCAAATTGTTTTTATTTCATTTCTTCACTCAAGACGAAATGAATACATAGTGTTCTTGGTGATTTAATGGCCTCACAGCCACAACAAAAAGTCATGATTTATAGACAAGAATCGCACACGCGTTTTTCGCACACCGAAAAAGGGTCTTTCATTATATAACATTTTACAACGTTTACCGAGGCCAACAATGCCATCGCCGGGCAAATGACGTATTCGCCAACGGGGAAAAAACCCAGCCATTACCCGTGGTGCTGTGGAAGGATTACCCGGAGCGAGAGATCTCTCCTCTCGTCCCTTCAGAATCTCTTCTGGCGTGATGCCCTTTTTATGCGGCTAATGTTTTGGCCGCTTAACGGTTGCCCGAGCAGGGCCTGGCATGTGTATGTGCTTAGATAGTTTCAACATTTTTAGCTTTCACTCTAACCACAGTTGAACTGCGCTTGTTTTGTGGTAAGGTTTTTCAACTTTGCTAGAAAAATCCTAATGATTTGGAATACATTTTGCTTATTTTATAAAATTTATACATATTTTATACTTAAATTGGTATTTATAAATACGTCCATTTTGTATTTTAAGGCGAGCTAATATAGAATTTTCAAACATCATTTGTAGTATTGTGCCCAAATCAGTGATTGTGTCGCATTTGTTATTTATTAACTCGAAACAACCTATGATACATTTTTACAAATCGGCGGGCAGGATGCAGATAATGATTACTAAACCATTTTCATTTATTGTATATATTATAATAATTAGTCTTGTGGGGGCCAATATATTTGGTTAGTAACACACTAGCTTGGCGAACACAACAGCCTTTCCGGAAAGTACTAATTTTAAATAAGTTTGCTACTTTCATTTTTTAATAGTAATTCTATAAATCAATATTCCTACATCACTTGTAAAATAATATCTGTAATGTAACATACGTACTATAATTATATTAACTTTTTGAGTTGTTTATTTTAAATTTTACTATAACAATTTCCTCCGTTAATTTAACCTGATATTTTCCTATTTGTAGCTAAATGTCTGTAGCGATTTTGCCAACAATTCCAGATTGCATCTATAAGTTAAACGAAGTGATTTTCAACGTTTCCTTATACGCAATTCGCGAAACTTTTCCCCTCTCATATGTACCTATGAATACGACAATTTTTATTATAATAAACTAATATATGTATGTAGCATATACATATTATATAAAAACATTTAAATTGTTTATATATATATATATATATATATATATATATGGGTAACGGTATTATGCAACAAACAAGAAACTTGCTAGTTCATAGTTTGAAACATATATGTTTACTTCGTTTATCTCTGGCATCTACATTCAATATCACCTTTGAGCAATTTATTTATTATCAGTGGCTTATTGTGCTATTTAATTCAAGTATAAAAAGTATATACGCATGTGCTATTGTTATTAATAATATTTTTTTGTCTCATTTCGACGCTTACATATTAAAAGATTTAAGAAACATGTAAGATGCCAGAGATATTAAATTCATACATGTTCCCCGTCGCCGCAGAGGCAATAACCCGTGGGCATTTCCGCGTCGCTTCGTCCTAGGACTTTCAGGTATTTCTGTACAACGGGATAACCCATCTGTGAAGGGAATTATTGAGGAAAAAATCCCTACGCGAGTGCTACTGGCTGTCCTGACAGCGAGCAATATGAAAGGAAAATATTAGTCGTATTGGTTGCACTTGTTTGCAGGAGATACGTTTACGTTAAGATGAATAAAAATCTCGGCAAATATTTAGTATTGATTAATAAATTAAATAAAATAAGTATGTACAGTTTAAGGTGTATCTGTGTATTATTCTAATGGTGTCATGTTCTATTCTCAGCAAATATTGCCAAATTATTACATTAGGGGTGTGTGATTTCGTAATTAGTGCGACTCGGGGTGGAATCTATTTATATATGTTGCGACAAACGATAAATAGCGAGATGTTTTCTTTGAGTGGTGGTGGAGAAGTTGGCAAAAGGATGATATCAGTGAACGATCCGCAGAGTTTAGATTAATGTGGCAGTGACAGTATATTTTCCGAGCAGTAGTGAAGAAGCTGGCAGTGGGATTTATAAGTCCATTATCCGCGGACAGCGGGCGTCTTCTGGTCTCTTCGAGTGGCTACTGGTGACTGGATTCTCCTCATCGGAGTCCACACATAAGTTTCCAGGGCTACAAAGCTTGCTGACAAATAGTAATTATGCAGTGATTATCAGAACGGCGAAATAGGTATACGCTCTTAGAAAAGCGACGTTCGTTTAATGGGCATTGTCCAAGGTCGTATTGCATTGATTCAATGAATTGTTATATCCGTGACCGTTTCGCAATTCTCTCAATGACAATGAAAAAACTCGTTTTATTTATGCGATTTTTTTTGGTCGCAACGAGGGCTTATGTGTGTGGTCTATCCTTTATGCTATTATGTTGTTTCCTTATTGATGGATGATCATTTTAGTCACAGTAAATTAATGCGAGTTTCGAGACAAAGACCTTTTTAAACGTGGTCATATGTATATGGTGGCGTGGTCTCAAAAATACTTTTATTTAACAATTAAAAATAAATTTGCCCTTTTTCATATTGTAGATTTTTATCTGTTTTATTCAATTTATACAGGTAATGTATATTAAGCGCATAAATCCTTTTAAATTATACTCACAGTCGTCCGGCCCACATTCGCCGATTTATATATACTTATTACAAACGGAATCGATTCTCGATTGGTCCAATTGATTGATGTCAAGTCCAAAGCCATAAAAGGACCTGACCGGGGCAATTTTTCCTGCTCGCACACACACACATCCTTTACCCATATATTAAGCCTTTAATTTAAATTCGGGTCCAAACGATCGTTTTTGGCGTGCTAAAATGACTACTGCCCGTGCGATTTATGGTCGAAGAGAAAGGAAAAAAAACTCTACGAGAATTTATATTTTGTTTTCTAAACGGAAAGACGCGAGATAATATCTGAGCGCAAAATTCGGGCAATCCATAAATTCTAGCTGTGTTTGTCCAGGAAGAAATCGGAAGAGCCAGAAGTGCTGATTCATGAAGGCCGGAACCAATAATGGACGCGCGAATGGTATAAATCGGCGATTGACAACATTTGGCACGCGTTACTAGTCGATTTCATATGGAGGTCAAACGCAATGAAAAATGTGATGGTAAGGGTAGAAGTTTTATGGCAAGCTTTCAATTATTAATTATATTTTTTTTATCAAGCTACTTGTAATTCGGATTGTTCTTGTTTTATTTATAAATTAAATTAAACAAAAATATCTTACTCGAATGATTGATTTTCATTGAAAAAGTTTTGCGAGTAATGGCAGCTTTCAATCAAACAAATTTGTATTTAATTAGACAATAAATCTTGAATTTATCGTTTTACAAGAAAACTTGTAATAAATGTGTTTTTGTAAAGGAAAATTACAAATATAGGGAAAAGCTGGGCAAGATTAAGCACGCAGGGTTTAATATATTAATTTAATATTTTTCTATCTATTTCAATAACGTATACGTCGTACATAGTAGTTGCTATTTGTTATTAAGTACGTGTTCTGAAAGTTGAGCATCAGGAAGCAAGGTGTTAGTCCTTGAAACGAAGTGATCTTTGAGCGAAGTTGTAGTCTAAGCAACGGGGTGCAGTGCAATTGAGTGTGCATATTCCGGTTTTGTGTCACGTTATATACATCGTCGTGCGAGTAAGCCATATCCCCACCACAAACGTTAAAGAGAATCGTAAAAATGCGGCCGTATTTCTCGACGGCTGCTAGGTTCACGGGCACCACTAGCGGCACTACAAACGCGCGTGTGCCGTGCCTCATGAATTTAATTAATAAAATACTTGTACAGAACATAACAGTTATACATTAATGCACCCTGCACAAAATACATTTAAAAATAATAACATTTAATATTAATTCTATTTACATACAAAAATAACTGCAAATACCTGGATAAGAAAAAAAAAATTTTTTCCGATAGATGTCGGATAAAATTAATGAGAAAGTCCTGTTTCATCTAAACATTGTGATTATTCTATGATTTTAATTTTTTGAGAATTCTCGAAAAATTTTGATAAATGAAAAATGTATTTAATACAGTAAAGTTTTAGATTATTGAAAAAAATAGCACTAAATTGTTTTGCATTCTGCCGATTTCCATGCGTAATTTATTCTCATCGGAACGGGTTTTTAGATCACCAAAGCAAGGATAAGATAACCGGCCGGTAAGAGTAATAGAAAATTGCAAAAAAATATTGGTCAGTCAAATACTTTCGATCGTATGCATATTTTTAAACATCTGACACGAATACCTCCGAAATAGTTTCTTATCTGAGTGTCCTGTTTTATTACTTAAGCAAAAATAATGTGAGTATTAAAAATTTGTAAGCAATTTTTTGTCACTCCCAAACCCCAACCTTTTAAAAAATACATATTCTGCACGAACTCGCCTTTACTAATGCAGCGTTATAACAAGGGCAGTGGTTGTAAGCCTTTTAAATATATTGGTACAAATGTTTTTTTTTAAATAAAAAATAATAAAGTAAATTGAGAGTTTTTGATTTGACATTTTTCTCAAGCAATTCTCGAAAAGAAACACTACTTCAAACAATACTAGTAATATTATGTACCAGTAAATTAACGAATTGATTTTTTATGTATACTTGTCGACGCGACTCAAAGTAATTAAATCCCAATATACTTTGTAGGAATCTTCTTAGAAATAAAAATGAATAATATTAATATATCCTCATGTATAAGCATCTGAGAAACCTAGTAAAAATAAGTAAGTTCACGCTCAAGGGTACTGTGTACTATGTGATTTTACAGAGCGTACAATGACTATGAGCTCGCGTGATACAAGACAAATCCCAGGATTGTAGATACTTTTTGCACATGTTTACTATATGCTGATGAAATCTGTTACATAAAATAGTACACCCTTTGTTACTACTTTTGTGCGATTAAGAAAATTGTTATACATTTCATAATCAAATTGAAATGGTATTTTTGCTCTAATGGTTATAAAAAAATTGATGCTGATGACCACGAATATATTAAGATTTTTAGTATGACGCGCGCTAGACAATACATTTTATTTACGCTTTGGTTAAAAAAAGGATCAAACCGTCTTAAAAATATGGTCACCTACAGTGAATTTACACAAAAACGTAAACAATATATCTACTCAAAAATTGTGTAATTAATTGAAAATATAGCACGAACCACCAAATAATACATCCATCTCGAGACGATAATCACACATTAGTACCGCCGCAAAATTACTGTTTGTGAAAAATAACGCGCACTAGACATTCTACTCTGCGCTTATTACTATTGTTCTTTTAAGCTTAGAATACCGATCGCCAGAGTATGCATTTTCACCGTTTTTTTAAGATTGCAACACGTTTTAGAGCTATCCAAGAAGCAAAGCATTATAAAATAAGTGATCCTTGGTCACGGAGAAAAGGGTCGCCATGGAGTCATAGAAACAGAAACGAGCCAGGAGATCATCAGCAGATCGTCCAGAGAAATACAAATAAATTTAATAATATCTTTAATAAATAATAAAAACAATTATGAACCCAAATATTAAAGAATTTCTGATGTGATAATAATGTATTCAGATTACTTGTTTTGCCAATATTAAATAAATTGATAACAATTTGAAGAGTAGTAATAGAAATTTATACGTTTTAAGGTAAAACTCAAACTTATTAGTTTTTTTTTTTAAATTTGTGGCATATCGAAAAACCATTATGTAATACACTTCAGTTCACTCAGAGATTTTGTTTTTATCTTGTCACCTGCGGCATTACTATAGTGTCGTTTTTGGGCAAAATTACGAATTAGTAGTAAACTGTGAGATGATGCTTTATCGTAGTGAAAAATCTAATAGTTGTTTGCTTACAAGTTTGATCGCTGTTTCGGATTGCCTGACACAAACAGCTTAGAACTGAAAGTTAATTATTTTCATTAACGCTACGACTTTTTGGTAAGAAATCAGCATAGATTATACCATGGTTTTCAAACAAAATAATAAGAACAACTTTGAAATTTTATCTAACTTTAATAAACTCAGACTTATTGTTCTTGGCTCTTAAGGGCGCTTCGTTATCTAAGAAATAATAATAATATATAATATCTGACAGATTATTATCCATTTATATAATTACCGATATAATGAACCACTTCATTTTTTCTTTCTATGTCTTGTTCTTTATGTAATTAATCGTTGGGGCGTCGTACACAAGCGTCCCCAAAGACGCGACATTAATCCGCCGCTAATTTATCGAAGCTCGAAAATTTAAAGGACCCCACTTGGATCGGACCCGTGTGATTTATGCGCCATTAATCATAGCCGCGGACCCGAAAATGATCTGACTCAGGAATTCGATTTAATATCCCGCAGGATACCGGGATCCTTCTCGGTCCAGAGAGTCCCTCTCTCTCTCTCTTTTTTGCCGCTTGTCCGACAACGCTCTTAAGCGCCGCGATATAAAATTATAAATTACATTTTTGACAGCGGCAGATGGGGACCTATTCATTTGATGAAGCGGTTGCCATCTGCCTGTTTATAAAATCGTGACGTTCGCCGGGCGCAATTTTGCAAAGAAAACGAACGCCAGCCCTTGTACTATATGTAGTTTTTCAAATGTGTAAAATTTCAGGGCCTTTCAAATCAGCTTCGATGGTGACAACATATTTGTACAGCATTCAAAATTGCTTTTTCAGAAATTTAGCAAAACTCTAGCTTTAATTAGTTATGCCACTTTTATCTCAACATCGTCACTGAAAACAGCAATGCAAAAAATAAAAAAATAGAATAATTTATTTTAACTATTGATGATTATTTTCTATTTATTAATTGTAACGTAGATTGCGTAAATGTAACAAGTTCTGGATTTATCTAGTGACCGTAATGGATTTGAATTAAGCTCTGATATGAATTCGTTTCAATACTCAAATATTTAGTAAATTAATTATTTGATACATTTTAACTTGCCTAGATAATGAAATTATATATATACTGTAGCGATCATAAGCAGAACGGTCATTGTCTCAAGACATGCGTTAATTAACTGAGATCAAAATGATCATACATCAACAAGGAAACAGGACAATAGCGTAAAGGATGGACCACACAAAGCCCTTGCTACGACCAGAAAAATCCAATAAATAAGATGAGTTTTGTTCTTACTGTAAATATTCTCCGTCATTGAGAGAATATTTTTATGTGCAAAACGCTCACGGATATAATAAATCACCGGATTCACAAAATTTCCATTGCAATGCAATACGACCTATGACAATGCCCATTAAGCGAATGTCGCATTTTAAAGGCGTATAAATATTTCGCTGTTCTAAGAAAAAACTGCAGCTATTGGCTAGATAATCGCTGCAAAATTGTGATTGGTCAGCAAGCTTTGCAGCCCTGTATACTTAAGCTTTGACTCCGAGGTCAAGTAATGATTTATAATAATAATTAATAATGTTATTTTCCTGTTCTAATTTAGCTAATTAATCTACATGTAAACTACGATTTAAAATCATCTAAGATGCTCGTTTTTATTAAACGAAGCGCGTGTTATTTTAACAATTTATTAACGATTTGAATTTTGTGCGATACGTTAGCCTCGTAGCGTTCTCAAATACAGCTCTATTTTAAATTCTAGCAGTGATTAAAATTTTGTTATTTTTATAAAAGAAAGTATGGATTGAATTTGTATATAATTTATTATATTATTGTAGCGTGTTTTTAATTACTTTTTGACGCCTAGAGATTTTGAGCTACGAGCTGTAGAGTGTCTTAGAGAGTCACGATTGCGTCTTTTATTCTTAACTGTTGTGGCTAAGACGTCAGCGCTCAAGATCGCTTCCGAAAACCACGAGCCATCCAGCTCCTCTACAAGTTTCACAGAAGTTTTTAGCGATAGCTACAAGGATTTTATATTTGAGTAGCTGCACCAGCTTATTAAGACACTTCTAGGATCGGAAAAATATTATATGTACCGTGTTTTTGTGTATATAATGCGTTGAGGATATTAAAGGTGAGCTGAACAGTATGTTTAGAGGTAATCGACCAATAAGTTTAAGAATAATTACAGCAAACTAAGAAGAAACCTTAACCATATTTGTATTATTATTAATGCTTTAAAATAAAACTACATATTATTATTCTACACGCTTCATAAGTAAAACATATAATATTAATATTGTAAAATATTATACAATATTAATAAAATCTGAGCTGTAAAAGCAAGTTTAATAAAATGTAAATATTATTAGCATCCGTCGTTCGTTCGAAGTTTGGATGAAATAACTTGTTTATTATTTATTTATATTTTATCTATGAATATAACTTTTTTTTCTATATTTAATATCTATCGCAATCAAGTGGAGCCTTTGGCGTCTACATTCGCAGTTAATTTATTACACAACTTTTCGACGGGGTACAATGCCGGTTGTTTGGCAAAAGTATGATATTACATAAATGACTATCGTAAAGCAAAAGGAGGTCGAGAGCCAGACTTCTCTTATACCAAAAAAATGTAATTTTGCCGGTAATACCCGAAAAATAATATATAAAATATATTTACGATCTGGGCCCTATTTAAAGATTTTCAACGAAAAATCCCTCGGGATTTAAATAAGCACTTCCGCAAATATTATTTGCTCCTCTTTTTCTTGCATCATTACTGTGATTTTTTATGGAAATACACAAAAATATATGTATGTATGTGGGAAATGAGCGTTTGATGGAAAATGTATATTTTTTTGTTTAAAGGTTCAGACGTAAAAACGGGTTGGGTTTTTTTTTGACGGATATTGTCAGTGATGGATCAAAAATAACGTGGTGGTGTGCGGTGGGTCAAAAAGTATTTTGGGATTTTTTTGTGATAGAAGGAAATTCAATTCGAAGCTTTGACTTCAAATTGACAGTTTATTTCAGGGTATTGATTTTTTCTATACTATAAATATAGCAAGTAAAAACTATTTATGTTTTATTACTCTGACATTGTTTTGACTGAAAACCAAACTGAATTCACCATCTATTCATTTTATAGATATTTAAATATCTCATACATTGAAAAATAGGTAAGGTAATTAAAAATAAATGCTTATTTATTATTGCTTTGAGAAGCCATGAAAAACTAACATTACCATTTATGCAAATTCTTTAAACCGCAGAGCAATTAAATATAGATGCCTAATAAAGGGGTTAAACCTACATATATATTTTTAAAGTGTAATTTTTAAAATACAACATTCTTTCACATATGCCATCACCGTTCCATTAAAAAATTAAAACCCTTCAGTATGTACAAGGAATGTCTATATACATAAAATGTCCAGCTTATCCTACCATTTAATAGCATTTTACAAGCTCGCTAACGTGTTTTTCGTTAATGGCGTTGCATCGAACTGCATAGCAGGAATTCTCAGAGACTGCATAGGAATTTTTCTGGTGTTAAAATTTAACCGAGATATTAATAAGTAGGTTTGTGTTAAAGATATATTTCACAGCTAAAGCTTTCAACGAATTTGACAGAGCTTTTTTTAAACAACTTTTATTTATCGTCTTATGTCTTATGTCATTAAATATACAATAATATATTAATAAATTATATTTTTTTAATAAAATTGTAATATAGTAAAAAAAGTATACTATAACGTTAGAAAAACAAATCTAATCCTGAATCAATAAATTAAGGTCAATGATAACTACATTAAAAATTAAATAAATAGGTTTTTCATAAACCAAGATATCGAGTTCAACGATATAGAGTAATTAGTATTTAATTTAATGCATTTTATTTTTTTGGCTCAGACTTTCACAATTGCCAGATATTATTGTTGCTATTTTATTCTAAATCTGCAAGACTTTTATTTTATGACCTAATGTTACTAAATTATGATTAAGCTACTCAAAACATTGTTTTTTTTTTATTTATAGTTTTACTACAATCATTATATGCATATCTTATAATTTAACGTTAAAGCATTATTTCATTGGTAGTAAGAAATTTATTCACGCAGTAAAATATTAAATAATTTTTTATGGTCTAAGCAAAAACCTTTGTTGGAAAGCTGAAAGTTTTTTCAATATTTAAAATTAAAATGTAAATATATTTTCTTTGAAGAGAAAAATTCAATTACATTACTTCACTTGAAAAATTCGACAAATATCAAACAAAACACATTTTCATCAGTTTCGTGGAAGAACAGATTTGTTTCTTTTGTCATGAGAAAAATGGAAAATTTAATTTGTGAGTTGAATAATAATTTTTAAATCATTTCCGCAAGATAGCCATTGTGTTCTTTGTTTACAGCATGAATTTAAAAAAAAAATAATAAATTTTAGTAGATTTTTTTACATATTGATATATTTTTTTAATCCTTGACAGAAGCTTCAGGTTTCATTTTTTTATATTTATAAAAAAGCATTGTTTTAAAGTGAATGTAAATTATTAAAAAATATTTATTAAAAAAAAACCGTTCTACTTATTTATGCTTTCTGAATATATATTTGAGTTCCTGATTTATGAATAGTTTAATTAAGTAATATGCATTAAAAAAATTATGACTTAAAGATCATTTAAAATACTTATTGATAAGCAATATATAAACTTATGATTTTTAAATCTATCAAAAAACAAAACATGTATTCGTATTGTTTGTAATATTTTTTTTGTACTAAAATTACTGATGTTGTCGTCTTTTAATACCTTAAGTACGCGGAATTTTATTTGGTAATGATATAATAAATCTATAGTAGCTTCAATGAGCACTCGTAAATATATGAACAAAAGTATTTAAACTCTATATGACTTGCTAAGAGCATTACAAAAGACTCATAGACTAAATTTATATTTTTTATTAAAATACGAATAAAAAATATTTGTATTTTTTTTTGTAATATTTGTATCATTTTTTGAAAAAAAATAGCAAATACTGATAAATACAGATTAGGAAAATTGACAAGCTTTCACTGTTAGTTACATGTTTATTAGTAATAAAAGTTTATGTATAAAGAATCTAAGCTGCCTCAAAAAAAACGTATTATTTTCACCTCTAATAAATACTGCATATGTAGTTCAATAAATATGATTTGTATTTTTTTGCTACTACTGCTCTTAAACATATTAACTATTGTTTTAAATATATACAATTAAAAACAACACTTTTTGGACAAATCTGTATTTGATTACGAAAAAATGTTCCACTTTATCAACAACTGTATATTACATCTATTTGATTATGCTTTTGCGAGATTGTTATTTATTTATTTATTAAAATTATAACCATCGTGACCTGACAGGCAAACCTAATGCGTCACGATAGTCAAAAGTACTAATACATCATAATACATACAAATATAAACAAGACAAAACAACAGACACAAATCACCTCAACAGGTGTGCATTGTCCCATACGAACTGAACCAAAACTCCATAAGTGCAAGAGAAAATGTCAATATTACTATGGACAGAATTGAGCAGATAAATAGCCTTGGCCAGAGAAGAGTTGGCAAGTGCTCCAGTTCTACACTTAACAGGCAAGAATAGTGGACGCGACCGAGAACTATATCCACCTTCAGGAGCCCACATTTGAAGCCGCTCGAGCACTGAAGGATTGTCTACGATGCCCTTGAGCAATTTTCAGAAGTGTTTAATTACATAAACGCTTCTGCGAGTCAACAAAGAAACGTATCCCAGGGCTCCCAAAATAAAAGCACTGGGAAACAAGAACGGATAATACCCGTATTCCTTCAAGTATAAATATCGAAGAAATTTACGTTGTACTTTTTCTAGCTTCAATTCATTACATTGATTCATTACGCCTGGGATCCAAATGATGGAGCTAGTTTCTAGTATGCTGCGGAATAGAGTATCACAAAGAGTGCGCAATACTAAAGTATTCCTGAAGTAACGCGCATTTCTCAAGATAAAACCGAGCATTTTTAAGGATTTGCTATGAGTCTCTGCAATGTGCTGGCTAAATTTCCAACGTTCTTCGAAAGTCACTCCTAAATCCTTAGTTGAAGAAAACCTTTCCAAAAAATATCCTCCTAGATGGTATAAATATTTTGCCGGCGTTAATGACCTAGAAAATGAAATTGTGTGACATTTCTTTACACTGAAAGGCAATTGATTATAGCAAGCCCATTTCCATATAGAGTTGAGATCCTCCTGTAGGTCGAGGGAATCAGAAATCGAATGCATTTTCTTGTAAATTTTCAAGTCATCTGCATATAATAAAAAATCTGAATGCTCTATTTCTGTTTCTATGTCATTAATGAACAATAAAAACAACAATGGACCCAAATTGGATCCTTGAGGTACTCCAGTTATAATTTAACGTGTGAATAAAAGATTCATGGAAATAATTAAAGGGATTGAAAATATATCTAAGTATAATATTTTATTACTACTCTAAAACAGAAATAGTATATTTAAAATTAGAAGCATTTTCAAGTCAAATAAATTTGGACTGCTTCGCTCAGAATCAAATTAAAATGTTTCAAACGCATCGAATGTTCTGGGTGAAGACGTACGAAGGGATTTTGTTAACGGTGTTTCAAAAGACGTTTATGAAGTGTTAATTGGAATGTCAAAACGTACCTACTACGTAATTTCACTAGTTCACGGCGGTAATCAAATTAAAGAGAAATATTGCAACAATGTGCTCGTTAGAGCGTCGCGTCTCACGTACCTCACCTAAGGGCACGTTCACACTTAACGCGGTAATTACATCTCAAGCGCACTACAGTACCGTTCGTATATTTAAAATCGTTTCGAAATGGCGAACCTCGCCAATATCAGATCGAATAAAGTGGTTCATATATTTTATTATTTTTTAGAAAAATGTTTTTTTTTACAAAATTATATGTCATCAGCATGATAAGAGTTCTCATTTGAGACCTGTGTTGATATTCAAAGGGCAGGGGAATTTTTAAAAGATAATTGCAATGCAGGATTTAAGTCGCATCAAAAAAATCAAGATATTTTCAGTCCAAGGTCTCTCTTTATTTTTTATTTCTCAAAAAGTGAGACTTTTGATTTTCACTTTTTGATTTTCTCGAGAATTTTTGAGAAATTTTCATAATTAAAGATATATATTTCAAGAGCTTCATACATATTTATTAAATATATATGAAGTTCTGGTTGCGTTGGGTGTCAGAAAAAAAATGCTTTGAAGGGTCACAAAATGTATAGAGGTCCATGGTTAATAAGTTAAAAATAAATATAGTAGTAAATGTAATAAAGTCATACACATAAAGGTAAAGATCTACGAATCGATGACGTTTTTTTATTTTTATCGTATTTGGGAGAATAAAATTAGTGATTTTTATAATCACAAAAGAGATTATTAAAACCACCCAGATGGTTATGGCAAATAAATAAAAATATTTGTCCTGTCGCTTTATGGTAAATAACCTAAATATCCCTTTCACTTTCACTTTCTTAAGACATTCTCTAAAAATTCATTATCAATAAACGATTAAAATTTATTTCAAGGTGAATATACTAACTGTGGT
This sequence comes from Plectrocnemia conspersa, assembly GCF_051122295.1. Lineage (NCBI taxonomy): Eukaryota > Metazoa > Arthropoda > Insecta > Trichoptera > Polycentropodidae > Plectrocnemia > Plectrocnemia conspersa. Next base: position 24,076,336 of record NW_028277177.1, on the reverse strand, counting down.
GTAATTTTAAACTTAATTACTTTTTAAATTGCGATATATTCATAAAAAAATCATAATATTATACACGAATTAAGTATTTAAAATAATAATCGTATATCATTCTTAAGTACAACCTTGATAAAAAAAAATCTTAATATAAAAATATTAAGAAAAACCCCGCGCAAGTTATATGGCCATCCTTGGCGTAATTACCTCAAATGATTTACGTTTATTGTCTATTCTAATTTAATTATGTTATTAAATTTTGTAATATATCATAAAATATACGTTTTAAGTAATACTTTTATAATACAAATAAAGGGCTTTCAAAACCCTACACTATAACATTCTGTTGTAAATAACATACACGCACGGCAGAAGAAAAAAACATTAAGGAAGATTAGCCTTTGTTTAGCCAAGAAAATATTATTTTACAGTTGTGAAGCTGTGAAAGATGTAACACCAAGCTTTTTTTTTTAGTACATTATGTACTATGATTTTTAAAAATTATTACTACTTGAAAAATATTGATAAGATTGCTAGAAAATTTATTCTGTATTATTATACATATGATCTTTTGCTGGTTATGGGATTAAAAAATAAACATTGACGATTTTAAACATGAGAAAGGGTTGTAACTTTATATATAAATAAACAAACTAGATCATTTTTGCTTCGTCTTAAAAAAAATAAAGATCACTCTCATTAAAGAGTATGTAAAATGATAAGTTAAGCATTTTTATTTTGACGTCCTCAAAAATATTGCAAAAAGTTTAAGGATTATGAAATAAAACGAATATATTTTTTAATTAAATATTATTTTACGTACTATACATATTTTTTTGTACTAATTTATTAAATAAATTTATATTGGTAAAAACCGAAAAAATTACAGATCTCTTTGAATATTCGATTACTTCGTTAATGGTCGTCCAGAATCATTTTATTTTAATGTTATTTTTGTTTTTGATAAGTATGGTGTTTGTTAGTCTTAAACGCGTAGTTTGTGTTTGACAGCCGAGTATTAACAACGCGTATTGTCACGCCGAGCGCTTTCATTGTTTCCACAATAACCGAACAAAGAATTTGTTTTAAATATAGTTACAGCAGTAAAATATGACAAATATAAAGTAAGGTCTGTGATAAGAAATATATGCCCAAACGAAAAAATTATAAATAAATAAAAAAACGTTTCCAAGAGAACAGTAAAACAGAAAGGTCAGCGTTACAGGGAGTTGAAACACATATTCTAATTTAAAAAATAAAGCAACGTTCTCTGTTGAAAATATAAGAACAAAATACCAACATTGTTTTTTGTAATTGTTGGATCACAATTAGAGAGATTGCTGGATATGTTAATATCGCGTTCGGTTCATGCAAATATTTTTCTACTGACAATTTTAGCATACAATACTTGAAATTTCAACAAAAACCATACCATAAAAAATCATGTCGCTGACGACACAAAATTGCTTCATCGCGCCGTAACAGAAAAAAGAATATAATTGCATAATTATGACATTAGCCTTATCAGACGTGAATTTTAATTTTCGTCGAAAAAATATTTTATAAATATTTTAAAGGGGCATGAAAATGCTTATTTTTTTATTAGTACATTAAAGGGGCATGAAATTAATTTTTTTTCATTCTGAAATAATATCGAGTATTTTTAAATATTATATGAAAATAAATCGAAAATGGTTTTAAAAACGAGCAATAAAATTATTGTACATTGCAATGTGCACTTGATCTGAGGAGGTTAAAATAAAAAAAGCATAGCAAGTTTGATAACATTTTGAAGTTCTTTTTGTTTTTTTTTGAGAAGAATGGTTTATTTTACTACGAATTCTTACTACTATGGACAGTTTCACGTCATGAGGAAATCTAAAGTAAACGATCCGAATTGTGAGCAACTCGTTTGAAAATTAAACGAAAATTAGTATAAATTAAATATACTGGTAGAGCCACATAACATAGAATCTACATAAATGCATTAAAGGTTAACCTTATATTACGTCAGGTAAACTAATCTAAACATCCCTTTTCTTCCCTCATTCTCTCACTTGTGATCCATTCTTTCCTCTTTATCTTTATCTCTTTCATTAACTACTTGTCCTTTTATTATAACCTAATATTATAAAATATGTTAATATATAAATTGTACTTACATGGTCGACATTTGTAGGCAACCTCCACGTATTTCCTGACCCCTGGACAAGGATCTCCTCCAAAGGACTTGGGACTCGTCTGGAATTTGCACTGCCTTTTTTTCTGGCATGCCTCTACCACAGTCTGCAACAAGGAATACTGAACCGCTTCAGTCAGATCAGCTGAACCACGACGTCGGCCGAACGAATCGCGTTTGGGGTTAAATCTTGGGGATTAGTTCATGCACGGTGGTCGTGTTACAGATTAGATTTATTATTTTGAACGGACGATAACTGCTTTGATTTTATATTATAAAAAAAATATATTGATAAATTCGGTAAATAAGTGCCAAGCAACTGGACAATTAATTTGATAGTGACCTACACTGAGAGTTATTACAAATAGATTGATTTGGTTCATATCTCACATGAACTAATATCTTGTATCTGACATATTTGAGTAATTAATTATTATTTTAAAAATATTTCATATTCAAAGTAAAAAATTAAAAAAAATGTTATTGTGATAACTTCTTGTTTAGTTAACAAAGACACGATTAGTTACTTCTCCGTAATAAACACGTAATAATTTCCCCACAGAAACCCACAGTAACAATAAGCTGTATTAGAGTTTCTTCAAAGTTTAACAAGTTTAAATATGTACGAATGAAGATGGATGTATCTCAAGGGGAAGAGTTCGGTGTTATATTTTTCTCATTTGACTCTTTTCTATTTTTTATAGCAAAGAGAATGGAGAGATTCTGGCGGAATAATAATTGCGAGGGTGAAAGAGACAAAGAAGTACAAAAACGAGTTCTATTTTAAAACTTATATTTTTCACGATCATGACAAACTTTTAAAGAAAGGTTATGGATGGGTGTTTGCTTTGCGAAATTAACTATCACGAGGCATTATAATAGGCTATGCGAAATGAAAAATAGGACGCTAAAAGTTTTGATTAAATTTACACACAGCTGAAAGGTAAGCAAACTGGATAATTCCAAAGACGAAATTTACTTTGTAAATCGAACAAAGAAAAGAAAAAATCAAAGCAGTCGTTCGTACATATTTTTTTACTCATGCTCGCTATATTGTATAAGGAACAACGTGCAAGAAGAAACTCCTTTCACGAATAACGATTGTGATGTTTCCGTTTTTTTTATATATGTCAAAGTTCTTTTATTTTTTTATAAAAAATATCATACAATATTACTTAATTAAAAAAAATACACGAGAAACCTTATTTTTAAACATAATATATTTTATATGATTGTCACACAAAAATATTAAAAAGTTCTAAATAAATTTATTATTAGAGAAAATATATTTTTGTGTTATTTCATTTCGTTGCTATAAATAATTAATAACTTTAGAAATAACAATATTCTACGAACCTAAATAAAATAATTTAACAGATGTATATTTAATAATCTAAAGTTATTTATAATTAACTTATTTTAACAATAATAAATATTTTAAGGTAGACTTGTTTAAAATTATGTAGATAAATCAATATTTAACAAATAATTTTGTATTTTTTTAAAGCTACTTTTAGTTTAATTATCAAATTACAGTATCAATAGTGATATGTTACAAAACAAGCATATTATCGATCTATTAAAATAAAAATAACTATATATTACCATTTTATTATTTTGCCGACACACTATGATTGCAATATTAGCTAATTCAAACCACTTTTTTTGCTGTCATGTACGAGTACAAATGTTGACGATCACGTTGTTGGCAAGTTTAAAGTATTCCTCCCTGTCAATGGCTGCACGAAACAATTCTTTATTTACATTATCCAAGGATCTTTGAAGGTCGTCAACGTCCTCAGCAAACATTGTTGTGTCACCAGCATAATGAAAATTAGTAATTGTCTCTCCACAGATTTATTATCCCCGGAGTGCTTCTTTGAATAAATTGCAAAGAGAGAAAGAACACCTCTCTGCTTATAAATATATTCGGTTAAATATTTCTCTTTACTGCTGATTATTTCCAATACAGATTTTTGTATAGTTTTATATCTCTGTCATCTAGTTCAAAATAATTTAAGCACACTATAAGATGCTCATATTTTAGTAGATCAAATGCTTTTTCAAAATCTATGAAGCAACGTAAACAAATTCAGGTAGCAATTTCATGCCAAAGTGTACATAGACCTTTCCTAAATCCAAATTGTTCCTTGCTAATTACTTATTTGAAACGTGTTTAAATTCCTCCTAGTATATTTTTTTGAAGAATTTTCAGCGAATGTCTTATTAAGCTGATAAGTATAAAGTCGGTGAAGACGTTCGAATTGTTATTTTATGGTATTGTATAAATACAATATTAATCACAACCAATGATGGGGTAGTTTTTCAGAAAAGTATATTTTTTTGAGGAATTTCGTAAAATTGTTTAAATTTTTCAAAAGCTCTTCTGGTATCAAATCAAAACCGGTTGACTTTTTAGTTTAGTTTTTATTTACTATGGCCTTTATATGGTCCCTAAATACAAATTTTATGTACTTAGTTCATTCGTTTCTTTTTCACACAGGTTAGGTAATATTTTTAAGCAATGCTAATATTTTTTCAATTTACTTTAATGCTTTTTTTAATTTTTATGTAAGTTATACTTGTAGTATTTTGGTTGAACTGTTCTATTACATTGCATTTGTTAATTAAGTAGCTTTCTACGGTTTTTAAATATTATTTTTATAAGACGATGAATATTACTATGTTCGTATTTTATTAGTAAATATTATTAGTTCGTATTTTACCCTGTTATCCATTGTTGCTTTTTAACCGGCTCATTTTCCCAGTTGTTGTTCGTATATTTTCCTGTTTCGAATTTCTTTTTTAATTTTTGCTTAGTTGTTGATCATTGAAATATTGTTAAAAATATAAATTTAATCTTTTAATCAATATATTTATAAATTCAAGTATTATTATTTCGTTATTTAAAAGTTGTAGATCTAATTTATTTTTAATTGATAATTATTAAATACTTTAAAGCTTATTTTTTATATTGGCAATAAGAAGATTGTGATCAGAAGCCGCATCTGTACTAGTTAGAATTTTTGATAATTAAATACCTATTTAAAATATATTTTTAAATATTTTAAAATCAATTTGATTACGTAATATATTTATTATCCTTATAATTACCGATGAGGTTCATGTAGGTATAAATCTTGCACATGGTAAAATTAAATTAGTCGCTCTTCTCTTTTATTGCGATTTTTTATAATTTCTGCTACTTTACTTTGATCATAGTAGTATACTACTCTTAATATATAATATAATATAAATGTAGCATATTTTATGTTTTTTTTTGCAATTTCTTTATTAACTTTTCTGTAATTAAGTCAAATTTTAGTGTTTATTTGCGTTTCGATCCTTCATTATCGCTACTTTTATTTCTTGAACTTTAAACAACCGTTTTTTTGGGCTAAGGTGGAAAGTTATTTCAAGATATTCATGTAATTTTTTTCGGTTTCAGTCTGGGATACCAGAGAGTGATTTAAAAACAATTTCCAGATATGTATGTTCCAGCAAAACTTAATCATTCATTGCCCCATTACCCTCACTGTTGAAAATTGGTTGGTAATGTATTTAAGGTTGCTTTGTTTTTATTGTCGCTTTAGTCTGTTGTTTCCGTCGCAGATACATTTTTCTATGAAATATTTTTTTCCATATAAGCACCACAGTAACAAAGAAGGATCAACTTCCGCTGTACACTCGCTGCCACGCCATCTACTAGACCTTTGAGGACCTTCAACGGACATCATCCCTGTGCCAGCTTCTCCACCACTGCTCGGAGAAAACATATCGCCATTAATCGTCTGTCGCAATTGTAATATAATCTTACTGGCTATGTAATCACCCCCTTAAAAGTTCAAGGTTGCTTAATTAACCTGCTTGAAATATCCCACATTTTGAGCTTTTAGTTCTTTGCATCCATATCCCATTTAACTCGTCATGATGGTTGTTTTCCAAATATTATTACAGTGGTTTATCTTATCTGTACAATTATTACACAGCCATACTGCTGATAAAACTCCGCCTGTGAATGTCTGTTTTCAACCCTTATCGATGTCGATCATCTTAAGCATTGGAACAGTACTGTTTAGTGATGCTGCGCCCTACCAGGAATTGCTCTCGGAGTGACCTTCTTCTAAATAAGTTCTTATCTTTTTTAATATAAGTTGTCTTCTAAGACTAATCAGACTGATCTCTCCAGATTTAATTTCAGAGTTGTATTCTCCTATTAAGGTGGTGTTTCAACACTGTCGAGTCCTTTTAAGAATGATTGACGAATCTCTTTAAGTCGATTCAAACTTAGCTAAGATAAAAGGCAAGTTTGTGTTTTGCATATATATATATATATATATATATATATATATATATATATATATATATATATATATATATATATATATATATATATATATATATATATATATATATATATATATATATATATATATATATATATATATATATATATATATATATATATATATTGTTTATTCCTATTTTTATATGTTTAAAAAAATATTCATAATGTTACGATTTAAAATTTTTATTAAAAGTAATATTTTTTTAGTATAGACCACTATTAATTCCACTGCCACAAATGGAATAAATTTTACTCGAATAAAAAATTATGGCTCATTTATTTTATGAATAATTATGTATGCTCATGTACTCTCTATTTTTCTTATTTCGCCAAGGCCACGATATGACTTTAATAAAAACATATATTAGAATGCCTAATAAATTATTGTATGATATAATCACATCACAATCGTTACTCTTCTGATCCTTAACCTTGTAGTACAGACCTGTAACGCGCTCGGCCACAGGCACGTGCTGTTCCCCACTATCTCCACGATGGTAGGCGTGTATTGAGCCAGCTCGGTGGCACAGAGGTTCTGCGACGGGGTCGATTTGCCGTACTGCGCCAGCTGGATGGAGATCGAAGTGCCCCTCGGACACTTGAGGGTCATGATTTCCTCGTCGCACGCAGCCTCCTGGTATGTCCTCAGGGTGCCGGATAGCAGAGCTGGTGTCCGAAAAAAAATCCATCATTCCCCCAAAAAAAGTTGGTGAAATTTTTAATTGGGTTGTGTTGTAGGTTGGAAAACAGCGGAACATGAAACAAGAGAAAAACTTTCATTAGTGGATGTTTGAATATATAATACATTGTGTATTGGATATGCTTTATATATAATATAATTTTTTTTTTAATTAAAATAATAAGGTATTTAAAATATATTTTATTGTTCATCAGCAAATGATATCTTTATATATATATAAAACTTTTCATGCCTTTTCTCTGCGGTAATTTTTGCATTGTGAAAAACATCTTAAGGTGCATATTCAAATTATTGGTCTCTTATTTTTGTTTTATCCCCGCAAAAAACAGATGATCTGCTAATGTAAAGATATGCAGAAGGGAGCGCGGTTATTGAAACAACTGATGTAAGAGTAATACTGTGATGAAAATAAGAGCCAAGCCTTTGATTCAGTACCTACTAGAGATTCTGAAGTCTCGGATTTTTTTAATTCCTGGAACTCAAAACCAAAATTTTTGATGTAAAGGATTCGAGACTTTGATTATTTTTCGTTTAAATCATAGAAAAAATTTGTATAAAAAAATAACTCATATTATTTGTGGACAAATATAGGTACGATAAAAAACATTTATTGCAACTAATTAAAAATATTTTATTCGATATTTATTTAAATGTTATTTAAGACATTTTTTTAATCGAGATTATTGTATCTATATTATGAAAAAATCTTTAACTTTTGTAAGACAAAATATGTTGTTAAAAACACCGAGGCATTTAAAGATGAATCACATAGCTGTATTTATTTTAAATACATTGTGTACACAATTTATAGGATTTGTTTATATACATAAAATTTACTTGGAGATAAATGTAAAATAGTAAATATTTTTAATAATATTTAATGTAAATTATTTATATGAATTTAATACCTTATCAAAGTGAATATTTCTGACCACAATCTATTTGTCTCAAGCATGAGGTTGAAGTTCAAAACTTAAATCAAATCAAAAACTTAATAACTTAAATTGACCCCGCAAATAAAAGAATTTGGCAAGGTTAATATAGATAATGTGTGTCACTTAAAAATAAATTCAGAGGACACAAACACATCTTGGAAACAGATTAAAAAAATATAATTGAGAAAAAAAAAGCTTGAAACATGGATAAGAGAAGATTGGATGCGTTCGAAAAAAATACCCCAGAGAGTGAAACAAAAAAAAAGATTTTATTTAAGGAGAAATGTTTATTAAAGAAAGACTTTTAACAAACAGATTAACCGATTTACATTAACATATCACTCGCGGAATTTTATTTGCTTCGGGAATTCACATAAAATGTTTTTTCTTTAAAATGAAATTTATACGAATAATTCTTAATGATTTACAGCCGATGCAATTTTAAGATCAAGGAATAGTTTAAAATACAATTAATTATGAGCTGCATTAAGAAAAGGCGATTCAAAATGGACAATGAATAACACTAAGAAAACATTGTTTGACAATATAAGTTTTATTATCAACTCAATGAATTATCAATCAATATATCAATTTCTTATCTTAAATGTCAAAGTTAATTTTTTATATTTGCTACAACTTTCCTCTTAATTAACTTAATTAGCTGGTTTGATTTAACATTGACCTTTAATGATTGTTTGTTATTAATAAATGTTACATTATATTTTTTTTGACAACAAGCTACTTATTTGCTCATTAAATTTTAATAAAATCAAAGATGAATGGAAATATGTATAAAATTACCACATTATTTAAATATCGTATTTTAAAAGTAAACCAAAGTTAATTAAAGCAAATATTATAATAAGGAGCTAAAATTATTTTTATTATAATGTAATTTGTGTTAACTTATGTGATTGAATTATTAACTAAATAATTACATATAAAGATACAAATCTATTAGATAAGAAATATTTATTAATTAAAAAATATTTTGCAACAGATTATTTTAACATTGATTATATTAACAGTTATTTTTTAAAATAATTTTATAATTGATATATACAATTAAATTTTATAAAATTTAGTTAACGTTACTATGTGTGCATGTGCACGATATTATATTTACCATTTTTTGTTCAATGGTTAACTCTATGTCAGCGTTGGCGAATGTTTATTTTATAGTAATTTTAATGTTTAAATTAGAGTTTTATTTCTTTTAATTTACTAAATTACTCAGTGCTAATATCTGACACCCCTGACATGTATTTGCAATTTAAAAATTTGTTTCTGACTGCCAGAAAAAAAGTAAGCCATCGTTGCTCTATGTAATTGCTTTTTAGTAAAAAATGTAAGATTTGTTAAAGATTTTTTAGATGAAAATGAATCGTTTTTAACGGTTTAATTCTTTGTAAGAAATTCAATTTTTAACGCAATAAAATAAATACATAGATCAAATCTTAAACGATGCAATGAAAAATCTGCGTGAGAGCAAAATAATTTTAGGCTATTTAAAAACTGGGTAAAAATATTAAACTCATTTATAACGTTTAATACTATATTTGTGTAATATTTCAAAAGTCTAATAGGTTAAATTAAATAATTCCTGACATCATATATACAGTAGAAGCAAATCATGATTTAAAACAAAAACGTTTGTTAGACATTGTAAAACTGTGTGGTATATGATTTATATTTTTATTTAGATATAGCTCAGTTATTTTTTTGTAGTAGACATTAAAAAAATCTGAATTGCCTTAGATATTATTTAAAGCAACGCCACTTTATGTTTAAATATTCCGAAACATATATTAATAATGAAGTTATTATTTTTCTAATGGGAAGTTATTCACAAAAATATATAGCAGTCTAATTAAAAAATAACACATTCCAAATGAAAACAGTAATGTTGGCAAATCAAGAAAAATATAGCGCTACTAAGGATTTATCCGGATCCATCAAAATCACTTGCAACCCTTGGTACACCGTTGTTTTCAGCTCTCGATAAAACCCTTTGCCTCGTCAAATTATAAACTCCTGATGATGTTTGCTTGTCCAATCAATCATAATGGATTACTGAAATAATTAGGTCATCTCAGTAATGACGAAACTGAAGCAAGTCCAAGTATCGATCGTCTTCACCTAGAATATGACAAGCTCGTTAACAATTTCTGCCATGCCTCTCAACAAAAGGAGAGGGTCTTTCTCTGCTTCCTTGTGATATATTATATCGTTAATCGGCCTTTGACACGTGAACGTCTCATTTGAGGGTTGCCCTTTTTTCTTCATACCACCCACCGGTATGTAATACGTACATAATTAACGCACAACGTTTCTTAGAATATTGCGAGCAATAACGGATTTTTATTGTAATCGTATATAATATTGTGCGGGGATAAAGAAGGGTACTTGAAGCACTATTTCCTTCAGGAAATATTCTCTCACAACATTTATTGAAATTAATGCATTTCGCTAACGCGGAATTAATTTCGTGATGGTTCTCCCTCAAAGAGGTGTGGGGACTACGGAGAGACTATTTCAAAGGTTTATGCCATGGAAACGATATTATTATTTTTTTGGCTGAAGTGAAAAAATACTAGTCATTGTTAGGCGATTATTCAAAAATATATTTTTAACGTCATTGTGACGTTTTTAAAGTTAGCGAGGGTAAGTTTTATATTTTTATTATGGTGTAATGAATTCATAAAAGTCAAAAAAATCTTAATAAGATAAAATAAATTTATATATCGATACACAAAGGTGAATTATTTTTAGCTTCTTATAAACCATACAAATGTTGAATCTTAAAATAGGAAAAATTAAACACAAAAGACAATTTATATTATTCATCAATAAAACTTTAAAATAAACAATTTTAATTGAGTAACGATATCTTAGAGCCATATCCAAGGGCTTAATTTAACTGCATCAAAAATATTGATTTGTGCTTATTCATAAATAATAAAAATAGAGGCATACAATATTTATAATGAATAATACATGTAAAACTCAGTATTGTTGTGAATAAATTAACTAATAACCTCTCGCTTACGTTGCATTTATTTTCAATTTTATACACTGATTTTTTGTGTGTATTTGCTCGGCTTTCAAGAAATATTACATTAAACCAATTTGCTAAGTTGCTTTCTTTATATTATCATACATAAAACGCGAATATATCAAGTTAATGTTCCTGTTTAACGTTTCAAAATAATTTCTAGAAAAAATGATAATGCTATCTAGACCTCGACTTGTTAAACTATTTGCTTCAACGTAGAAGGTTTTCTTTGTGCTTGTTAGCCAATTTTTTACGGCGTGTTTTGGTTGTGTATGTTTACATTGTTCAAGGGCTGACGGAAGGGCTTTTTCATCGTAATTGTTACAATGGTTTCCTGTGTGTGACAATGACAAAGGGAGACGGAATTAAGTTAGCGACACTACAAGAACCGTGCACGCATATATCGGATTCTCGATAAGAAATGATTAAATTTAGGATTGTCGTGTCGGTCAAAAGGAAACCTTTTGGACTGGTAAATGTATTATATAATTAACGTAATAAATAAATATATATCTTTATATGTTATAGTTTATGTCTTAGACGGAATTGAATACGGCACTTAGTTTTGGGAGATGAAAGGGCTTTAACATTTTTTTTGTCATTCAAAATTAAGACAATAAAAAAATCGTTTAAAATATAATACCCTACTATTTCACCGCTTAAAATTAAAAATGGCATAGCGAAAAGTAGCTAGCTAGTGTTTTTTAATGTCCTATACGTTGACAAAAAAAAACGTAAATCAATGATAGATAATGATGGAAAATAACGCAATACCACTTTAAATAAGTTACGTTAGAATAACAAATTTCCTTAGCTAGATAGATATTTTATTTAAAAAACCTTCCTTTTATTCACTACTTATCTAAAATAATATGAAGTAAGTGGGAACATCTGGGGTTTTTACATCCAAGTAGCTACTTAGTCGCGAATAACAATGGTAATTTAATCAATGTCGAATGTACTGTCTAAGGCACGTCTTCTCATACTACTACTTTTTATGCTATTGATATCTCTCTTTCATTGCGTGATGTGCACTATTTAAAGTAGTTGATAATGCTGTAGTGAAGAAAATATTTTTTCGTTGTTCAAGTGGTTGTTATAGTGACCTCTGAATTGTGACTAGATAGGTGGTTGAAAACCCCTACACAGTAATGGGAGAAAAAAGGTTTAAATCTGATTAAGTTGTGCAGTATGGTTTGAGACGTGCCTATGCAATTTATAAGCATTGGAAAACTTAAAAAATGCCATAGAGAGTATGAACGAATATTTTAAGATGAAAAAATAGGTATTTATTTTATTCACGCTCTTATATGAATTTATTATTTTTTTTATTTATGCAGCAAGCGTGTGTAATTTATCATGATATAAGTTATAATATAAACTAAGCTTAAACATTTTCTTTTATATCCGGCAGATAAAAAAATACTATCGTATTGTTCCTGACGCATATAAAACACGTAGAGTTTTTTTCTCGTGGATCTTGATTTTCGCCACCAAGCATGGAAATAAACAAGAAAAAGTAGAGATGTAGAGAGAACCGGGCACGTCATCGATATTCCTACCCGGAGTGGTCCTTAAGGTATAACCGGGTAAATTATGGGCAGCCAGGGATCGCACAGGGTCGTGATTGTGTATCGGTGGCACGTACCGTGGATTACCGAAACCGAAAAGTTGCACGGGCGCCCGGGTTTAGGGGGCGATGAGTTATCCAATCATAACGAGCGGTAGACATTCTTCTGCGACCCCAGACTCTTTCGTGTTTTCTGCGGAGTGTGTGGCTATTATTTTTTCCGCAAACCATAAAAATAGACGCCGTTTACAAGGGGCCGATATAAATGTGTATTTACCGATAAAGTTTTCCACGGCAAGAATTACAATGTATCGGTGTTTATGTGCTTGTGAAAGTACTATACCGCATATAAAGTTGGGTGAACGGTAGATTTTTGGTAATCTTTATATAAGTAACGTACTTTATTTGATTTTGTGACGAATGAATTTCATATTACAATAAAAATAATTTTCATGTCAGTATTACATTTTAATATAACAAACTGTTACGTGGGTGGTAAAAATTAAAATAAATAATTTAATTTATATTATTGTAGTGTGGAAAATTTATATTTTTGTTGTTTCAGTGCTCGTTATGGTGACCTCTAAATGTGACTAATAGCGCAAGTTATTAATAAACATTTCAGGGTGATGAAAGAAAAAAAAATTAGCAAAAATAATCAAAATCTTTTCTTGTAAGTATAATAATTTATTACCTTCTAAAAACTATACTGTTATATTATGCTTAGTTTTTTTATCAATTTCATCTTATTTAACGATATTTAAGAGCTTTTATTATAAAATATACCCGCAATGAAATTATGTTCTATTTTAATTAAGGGCAAAGTAAATTAACGACGACAGGTAACCCTTTAGCTCCAACGGGTTAAAGTGGCGCCGATCTGATTTATAGTGATTCTGCTTCACGGAGCACGCTGTATAAATTAAAACGCGTAATAGTGAAATAAATCAAGGGCCGGATATGAGAATCAATCTAGATAGATGAAAATATTTTAAATTGCTTGAAATGCTTTAGTCACGCTTCCAGTTATAAATCACATTCATCAATCAGTAAAATATTATTATTATTATAAAACTTAAATAAATATGTATATTTCTGAGACAATTTAATATTCCTGAGTATTTTACATTTCGGTTAAGTAAAATCAATATGATGTAGTTTTTTCATATTAAATAAATTAAATACTCAGTTATTACTTAACTTTAGCAAATGAAGTAAATCAATACTTATTAAACTAACGTTTTAATACTAACTAACCACCATGACTTTTGTGCTAAATATTCTATTAATATTTTTAATGTATTTTATTAATAACATAATCGGTAATTTTTAATGGATTTTTGTTTCATATTTACCTTTATTAGGAAAATGTTATTACTGCTGAAAAAAATGCAATGTAGCAATAAACTTAATTAAATCCATTAAATCAGTATTAAGCTTGGTAATAAAACATTTTATCAGATTTTCAAAATAACTGTTGTTGGTATTTTGATTATTTTTATAACATTGTATCTAGTTGCCGTCTATAAAAACAGAAAATTAAATTTTGTATCTTTAGCAGCAGTATTGATGAAAATGAATGGCGAATTTTGGATGTGAACAACAAATTGATATACACAGATTCAATGCGGGCTAATTTTTTTCTCACTGATTCGTCCAAATCAGAGAGAAATTTATCTTTATTACGTATATTATGATGTATTGAATATACGGATGACAACCTCGAACGCGTCCTAATTATTTTTTAAAATCGGAATTCTTATCAAAATCCTTTCGAAAAGATGTTCATAAAATTGAATAGTAGTGACATGTAATAAAATTAATCGCTCTTGTAACTTGAAAGAACTTTTTTGTGACTTGCTTAAATGGCTATTTTCATTACTACAGTGTTTTATGTTACTTTTTATAAATTTATTTTCTATCATTATTTTTAATATTAAAGTATTAAGAAAAGTTGTCACGAAAATATTTTCTGAAAACTAATCTAGGAATGAATTTTGCAAAATCACATATGAGAAGTAATTAAAACTAAGTAGGGATTATTTTGATGATACTAATTAATTGCCTGAGGGATACTAATTAATTGCCTGACGGATACCCAAATAATAAAATTACAAAATTAATTGCTTTGGACGGTTTTCTTCGAATTTGATGACAATTAAGTAAAGTATAAAACTTTGAGTTTAGGCAATTTATTCATTAGTTTGCTTTTGCTCTTATTATGTGTCCGTGCTTGATTTATAGTAAAATTTCTTCTTCATCTGTCAGGACTACATCAAGATTAAATATCGACCATTACACTTTCCTGGACCACAACTATAATCAAGCTTTAAAAAAAAACATTGCATAAGGTAGGATTATTTAATATTCACGCTAGGGATTAATTTTATTACATATCCCTACTATTATGTTTTATGAAAATCGCTTAGAACGGATTTATGAGAAAATGGCGTTTTTAAGTTGTCATCATTGTATATAATAAAAATATACTTTAGGCGCAAATTTACGAATGCTGTTGTCGGTAAAGAACAATTCACAAATCATAGAAAAAATTTAACTTTCATAGAATTTGTGTCCACAGGAATTTTTATTTGTTGATAACATTCAAAATTTGCCATTTATTTTCAGTCCTAATTAATCTTTATTTAACATTTATTTTTTTGAATTTAAAGAAATCATAAAAATAATCAAAGTACTAACAACGGTTATTTATTATAGAAAAGCTAATAAATAGTTTAAAAAAGTAAAAAATAATGAAGTAAATAAAAGATGGTTAAAATTTTAACAATCCAAATGCCTACCCCATTTTTTTTAATATAAATATAAAAATATTTTTTTATATTTATATTAAATGAAATAAACTGTGTGCACAAAAATGCAGTCCGGGAAGATCGTTCCAGCAAAAAACTTTCCGTAAAACTTTTGTCCGGAAAAATCTTGCGTGGCATAATCTCCAAACCCTCAAATATAAAAGAGAAAGAAAGAGTTTTTTAAAAAAAATCTGCAAAAATAAGAGATTTCATGAGTAGGGAAAAATAATCATACTAAAAAAATGTAATGAATGTAAAAAATTGTAAACCTTTATATGAACAAACACATAAACTGACAGAATCCCCAAATAAGGTGTTTTAGAAGTATCGTAATTTTGTGGATAAATGGTTAGAAAAATGCTGTAAACTTTAGTTAAAGCGTTTTTCTAGTATAAACAATATGTAAATTCATTAGTTTCATCAATAAATATAGAATGATTGACAGCGTTTTTAAATTAAACACTAACAATTTTTATATAAAAAATCTGATTGATAAGTGTGTTTCTTAAAATAAATTAAAAAGCACACACTTATCAATCCATTGATTAGTGTATAATTGATATACGCTGTCAATCAATCGATGGATTTTGAGAAGATTATTGAATACACATATAATTTTTACTAGAAAAACGCTTTAACAAAAGTTTGAAACGTTTTTCTGCCTATATTATCCACAAATTCTTAAGAATTAAACGATCTTTGTTTGACCTCTGTAAGCGATAAGCACAGACGGCTGTGTATTAAAATATTTCTATTTATCTTTAACCCGGTGTGACTTGTACTAATTATACATGATTATTTGCTTCACTGTAATTAAGACAATATACTACATACATATATGATGGAAAAGCTGTGTATATATATTCACAAATATATTATTTTAAAAATATATTAATTTAACAATTTTAAGTAACGCCTGGTTTTTATAGTATTTTCATAGTAATAAAAAGGTCAAATCAGTCATATATAACAAGAAAATTCAGAATGATAATACAGTTATCATTGGACTATTGTGAGCGAAGCTTAAATATTTGTTAAATTATTATTAACATATTTAACGAATATCATGAATTTAAAGTATACTTTCTTGATATTTACAATGTTTTTTATAAACAGTATTATCGGTAAATACTAAGCAAATGCATAGATATTCAAAATTGTTTCAATCATTCTGTTTTAAAATTAAAATTGCATTTTAGCTTACACCTATTATCCAGAAATTGGAATGTATTACAAAGCATACAATAAGAAAATTGGGTGGTATGATGCTGTAAAAATGTGCGAAGCTGAAGGTGCTTCATTAGCAATGCCAAGAAATACACTCGAAGTGAATGTCTTGCTTAGTTTAATTTCTTATCCGTTCCTAAAGACCGTTACAAAAGTTCACCACTATTTATGGTATGATTTTACTAATATAATATTGTTTTTAATGTATCGTTGATAAAAATTACGTTAAAATAACAGAAAATGTTTAATTTTTAGGAGAAGATTTACAATATTACTATAATTTATGGGATGCTAAGCAACCTAATGAAGGAGTAGGAATGTGTGGATATTTAAGTAGAGTAGGAAAATTACACGATAAAAATTGTAATTCAACCTACCCATTCGTTTGTGAGAAAGAAACAGCTAAAAGAAAAATACCCTTTACTGATCTCAATTGCCAAATAAATGATACAGGTAACTGAAATAAAGTAAAAATATACTGATTTATGTTATCATTTATAAATAAGTATTTATTAAAAATTTATTTACTTAAAAAAATAATATTTATTAATATAATAATAATTGCTAATTACTATATAATTGCTTAGCATTTATATTTTAAAAAGCGACAAATAATGTATTGAAATTATCTACAAAAATGTTTATTGGCGAATAAAATATTCTTTTACACTCGATAGCATATTTCTTAAATAATCATTTTTGCAAATTCAAAAGCCATTCTTATCATTTAAATAATAAAATAATCTACATTTCCAAAAAATATTATGTAAAAATTTTGTACGATATAATTGTGAGTTCGTTATTAATTATTTACTAAAATAGATCTTTACAGCTAACAAAATTAAAATAATAGATGACTTAACTATAACATGTCCAATTTCATGTTTATTGAATATTTTACAGTTACAAAAAAAATGTATTTTTTAAGTTGCTAATATTAAGAATAACTTGTTTAAAGTATTTTTGAAATATTTTTTAATATTTTTCTTATAAATATATATCTTGTTATAGACAATAATCTAGTTGATTTAATAATATTTAAATATGTAGAATACAGATATGCTGCTGAAGTAGAAAAATGCTATAAAATTCACATGAATCCAGAAATTTTTATTACTGCTGAAAAAATATGTAGAACTGAAGGAGGGCATTTGGCTATCATAAGAAATTTACACGAAGAAATGTTCTTGTCTAGTATGTTTCAAGAACCAAAGTATACTAGTATTAATGTAAAATATCCAGATAGGGCTTATATTGGAGTACACGAAAATTTTGAAAAAGGGTATTTTAGAACAGTTACCAGTAAGTCTATAAACTATCTCTCTTGGTGTTTATTAATTTAATTGTAATAAATATTAATATTTTCAGATGAATTATTCAGCAATGTTAACTACGCTCACTGGGATTCAAAAAAGGTCATAGTAGCCGCAGATAACTGCGTTTCAATGAATAAAGATGGTTTGCTTCTTCATTTTCCATGCGAGGTTCCGGGATTTTACATATGTGAACAGCCATCTCTCAAAGTCCCGAAATCAAACATTCCCGAAATTTCAAATCCTGACATTCAAAAGACATGGTCTAATGATTTTAAGAGGGGTCAGGAAACTATTAACCTTAACATAGTGGTTAATGTGAAACACGACATTCCTGAAACAAATATCGAAATAAATAATCACAATTAAATATATTTTTTTGCAACATTTTATCGTTAATAAAAATATTCACTATTTTATCATAGTGAATCACAATTTAATAATTAATTAAAATTATTTCCATATTTTTTTTGTTAAATTATCGCAATATTATTTATATAAAAAAATATTGCAACTAAAAAATATCAGTGATAATATACTATGAAATTTATTTTGTAAGATATTTTTGGTAGTTTCTAGCCTGTACACATAAATAAAATAATAAGTATATAAAAAATAAATAAAAAAATTTTAAATATTTTTTTTGCTACTTTTTTTGGTAATAATGTATATTTATTCGTAATAAGATACTACGATATACATACAAATTTAAAATCCTTAGTTATCTCTTGTGGGGCTTATACATCTAGATCTGTATATAAGTAAAATGTTTTTTTTTGTTAAAATTAAATTTGACGTATTATTATTCCGATGATTGATTGTTTTATATTTATTTAATTTAAGATCTAAAGTAAAAATTTCTAGCATAGCTTCGATATCATAGAAATGAAGAAGTCTTAAAATGTTTATAAGCTGTTCAATATAAATTGTAGGTAAATAAATATTTTACGCTATACATGTTTCAAAAGGTAAAATAATAAATTAAATATAGTAGGTATAAAAATAATGGATTAATAAATATTGTTTTAGGAATAAAATATGTTGACTTTGGCAATGTACATATATCAATATAAATTAGGACTTTAAAGTGTTAAAGATTACCTCGAAAAACTTATATGCGAGAACTTAATTTCGGTTCTAGGAGGCCCTTTTATATGTTTTATACACTCAGCTATGTGCCTATCGCACCGCTGTTTTACAAATATTTAAACCAAGCCCACTGTAAGAAGGCGTTCCTTAAAGCCCTGACGGCGTCATCATCCTTGTTGGAAAGCTCTTAAAAAATATTTCAGGTCAGGTATTGGCATTTTGAATAGCAGCAATATTGTAACACAATGTGAAGTAATATTCCTCGATGTCGAAATCGCTCTTATTACATTTCTAATGCAAAAGATGAAGCATTTACGCGACTTTTAGAAAATTATTTTTCAAGACGCAAAATTAGTATCCGATATTTTAGGATCAGAGAAAATAAAAGAAAAGTTGTTGAAAGCGAAAAACGTTTCAAGATTTTTATAATTTTTCCTGCTTTAGATATTATCATTAGCGATTTGAAGCAGCTATTAAAGTAAAGAAACTGTTTTCAGCAATTTTCTATATTCAAAATTTAAATGATAACCAAATTTCAACGAAACAAGCAACATTAATAAATCTTCTTGTAAAGAATTACCAGACAATTTAATAAAATAACTTCTTTATTTGAAAGAAAATCATGATACTTTCAACGCTGAAAAAATCAGTTGAAATTTAATTTTTGAGAAACAATTGAATATTTGTAAATATATGCATTGCCCTAAAATTAATTTGCATAATTTCAGTCATTGTTTCGATGGCGGAAATATCTTTCAGTAGATTAAGGTATTTACTGAAAATGAGGCTGAGGAATTCAATGACACAAAAATAGATCAATGATTTATCGGTCTTGTGCATTGAAAATGATTTAGCTAAGAAAATAGATTTTAGTGAAGTGATTGAATAGTTTGCGTCGAAAATATCGAGATATTGTATTTTTAAACAATTAACAAACACCTATATATTATATATAATTTGTAAATAAAAATGTAAATGAAAATGTAAATAATTGTATAAATATTTTTTCTAATAATTATGTGAATAAAGACATAAATGATTGTGTTAATAAAAACGTAACTAATTGTGTAAATAAAAATGTAAATTATTATTAAATAATTATGGTTATTGTATATATTATTTCAATTTATGTAAATTAAATTATGTTTAAAAATAAAAGCAAAAATAGTTAATTTAAAACTTGCACCGGCTCACGCGGAAACGAAAATTTTATTTTGATTTTGCTTAATTAATTACATTTAAATTACTAAATTTTTCTATTTCAAATAAAAGTAAATAGTGTAACTATTTAGTTACAAAAATGACATTTCGGTGTCCCGATAAACATTGGCCTGGAGGCCAAATTAGGATGTGGGGGCAATGACAAAATCCTCAATTAAAGCTTCTTAGAAATATATGTTAAACGCAAGTTATGCAATATTTATTTTAGAAATACACTAATTTTAATTTTTTGAAATTATTATATATACTGATCGTTCATACTTCCAAAACACTTTGAAGCATATTTGATACTATCTTATCTGTAAAATTCTATAAATATAGCAGTTATTGTAAACGATAATGAGCACAGACGGCCGTGTATTATATAATTTTTAATTATAAATTTCTTTAACCCGGTGTGACTCGCGATAATTATACATGATTACTCACTTATTATTTATTCTTTACCTAACTGAAATTTTGACAATAAATTATATATTTTTTGAAGTAGAGATTTTGTGATACCTAACGATCATTAAAAATATTTTTTTATCCAAAAAGAGAATAAAAAAGATTATGGAAAAGTTATAAAAATGTATCAACAGCCAAACTGATTTTTTAATAAATGTGATATAACTATTTAAAAAAAATATATAAATAATAATTTACATAATTTGTATGTTGCAAATAAACAAGAGGGAAAAATACATACTGTAAGAACTGGATCATTGAGGGTGAAGTTAAAAAATTTGTCCTAATAATATTTTAATATAAAACCAGTATTATAAATTATAAATATATTTTTAATGAATAAGGACTATAGCATTGTTTAGGCATATTTAAAGTTTATAGTTAAAATGCTCGTAAAATTAATATTCTAGTTTAATTTAAGTCTGTATCGATTTATATTTTCAGATGGTCTTGCATTTTTATACAATAAGATTTTTTTAAGGTTACTTTATTTGAATAAAAAATCCTTGCTTTCTAAATACCACATAAGAGATATTTTCATCACATAGATGGGAACAAATAGGGATGCGATAAATGATGGGAAAACTGAAATGTACAAATGTATGTAGACGATTTAGTAAACAACAATTTTTCTCAACTATTGTCACACACGAATATTACTTTAAAAATAATACACCACAGTAATAAGTGTATAATTTTATTTTTTATACGATTATATAAAATCATATAATCTTAGGAATCCGTAAATACTTTAACTAAATTTAAATATAAGTATAAACATAAAATTCTTAAACACGACTTGTTTTAAATATAGCAATTTATAAATTTAGTAGCTCCAGATCTCCAGTTTAGTAAAAAAATAATAATTGTCTAAATTATTGAAATACTTTTTTTTATATATTTTTTATTCTATTTTGTATTTTTTACTTAAATTATTTAATGTTTTTATAACAATTAGTTATATTTTATTATTTTAATTTTCTCTTGTAAACTAAAAAATAGTTACGTAAAAATAGTTGCAGAAAATAGCAACTTGTAAATGTACAAATTTATATATATTCCTTATTAAATAAGTATGATTATAATGAATACTTCTTGCTTATAGCTACTTAGAACACGTTTTGGTTAAAGCTTATTTTTTTATATTTATCAGCAAAATTCTTAAAACGAAACAGTTGTAATTTGACCTAGGTAAGCGAAAACACTTTTGTGTATTAAATAATTCATTATTAAGAATATCATACAAGTGGCCTTGCAATTTTTATACTTTAAAAATCATGCAAGATTTATTTTACATATGATGTTAAACTAAATTTATTGAACAGAATGCATCTTTGAATGTCTAATATATTATATTTTTGCTGGTTTAAGTCTAATAAATATGACAATTAATAAATAATTTTAGCAGAGCCAAATTTGTTTTCACAAAAAAAAAGTTGAATAACAATATTTAGTAAAATAAATAAATCAATAATTATCATGTGCCAGTAACGCCGGGTTTTTATGGTAGTAAAGAGGTTAAATTTTCTGTGTATATAATGAACAATCAGCAAGATATTTTAGTAGTTTCTTGGCTTTAAAAGCGTAAGGTGTGAAGTATTATTTTAATATAAAATAATTGTCATGAATTTTAAGTATGGTATATTTTTATTTTCAATGTTCTATGTAAATAATATTATTGGTAAGTTCTAATTCATATTTATTTTATATTATAATTGTTTAAATTCCTATTTTATAAATACATACATATGTAACTGATTGTTCAGCTTACACCTATCATTCAGAAGTTGGAATGTATTACAAAGCATATAATGATAAGATAGCATGGCAGAATGCTGTAAAAATATGCGAAGCTGAAGGTGCGTATTTAGCAATGCCAAGAAATAAAGCAGAAGTTGACGTTTTGCTTAGCTTGATAACATATCCATACATAATGATAGGTTATCACAGTTTGTTTACTGTACACAAGTTAATAACTGTTAGTGGTAAGATTTATTGATATATATGTATAAAAAAATATTCAACAAATACTTTATTAACTAGTGTTAGAATTACGTTAAAATTTTAGGAGAAGATTTACAATATTACTATAATATATGGGATACTAATCAACCAGATGAGGGAGTAGGAATGTGTGGTTATATAAATAGCGCAGGAAAATTACACGATGGAAAATGTCAACAAAACTATCCATTTATTTGTGAAAAACAAACTTCTTCAAGAAAAAAACCCACAAGCGATCCGAATTGTCAAATAAATGACTCAGGTATTCAAAGTAGAATATATCAAAAATAATAACTAATAGTAGTTAAAAAAAGAAATAATGTGTCAAAAAAATATTTGTAGGAATGTGGATATGTGAGAATGTGATCGTGTGGATATTTGGTGGGTGTGAATAGTATAAATATGTACGAAAGTCTTACAATATTTTATATTGTAACATTGTGAAGAATTAGTCAATAGTTTAAATATATTTTATAGTGATAATCTACATAATATATATATATATACAATTAATAATATTTTATAATAATTTAGAATATAGGTATGCACCTGGAATAGAAAAATGCTATAAATTTCACATGAACCCAGAAACTTTCATTGCTGCTGAAAAAATGTGCAAAGGCGAAGGAGGACATTTGGCTATCATTAGAAATAAAGAAGAAGAAACATTCTTGTCTAAAATGTTCAAAGAGCCAAAGTATAGTGGTACTAATTCTAGATGGCCGAATTACGCATATATAGGGGTACACGAGAAATTATATCTAGGTACATTCAAGACAGTACTTAGTAAGTATTTTATTATTCTATATTATATATATTTAGTTTAATTCAATTTTAATATTTAAATACATACTTCTTTAGATGAACTCTTTAGCGACGTGAAATACTCACATTGGGATCCGAAAAATGTCAGAGTAGCCACGGAAAATTGCATTTCAATGAGTAAGGAAGGTATGCTAGAAGATTACCCGTGTGAAATTCCTGGGTTTTTTATATGCGAACAGCCGTCAGTCAAAGCCTTAAAGATATCAAAGCACCGAATACAAATGTCAAATTATGGGGACTTTAACCAAAATCGTGAAAATATGAACCTAAACGTGGACTTAAATATAAAACATGAATGTGTGGAAGGAATTATCGATGTACGCAGTACGACTTAAAACTTTTTAAATCAGTTAAAATAAATTATTCTAAATGGTAATTTGTTTTTATGCTTCCTGGTATTCCTCTTAAGTGACATAGTTATTATAATTCACATTATCCCTATGCATTATGCAGTTAATAGTAAAAAGTATAAAATTATATTAAAAGAGCATTGACATTAACATAGTCTAATAATTATTTTCAGAAAAATAGTTTGATTTTTCATACGTGAAAAAAAAACAAGACAAATCACACAGTTTTTAATATAAAATTACTCAGTTTAATATTAACAAAATAATTATTTAAATAATTTTGTTTTTATTACTGTGGTCATTTATATATTTGCAAAATATTTAATGTACAGAACCTAATAAATAAATGGTAATACTTTTTTGCATGATAATCACTAAGCATTAAAGATTTTTATAAAATTTATTCAAACAATTATATTGTTTATAATAAGTGTAGTTGAAATATTTATTTTATAAGTGTAGTTGAAATATTTATTTTATTTAATATAAATATATAAATAAAAAATATACGGAACACCTATATTAAAATCGATGTTTTACCAATAAGTTTGACATATAAAAAGCAGTGAATCATATCCCAGTGTTTCGAAAGTAAATTTATTTAAGATATTTTTGTTGTGCGAACTTTAAAAATAAGAAAACGACAAGACAGTTAAAAATATTATTACAGATTAAAACTTGAAAATACACGATTGCAAATAAAAAAAAACACGAGAAACACAAACTCAAAGCCAAAATCCTAAGTTCAACATACAATGAAAGGATTGTATAAGCAAGTCATAATCGTTCAAGAAAAAACACATTTTGTTAAATTGGGACGAATGGATCCTTCGAACGCTGATACGGAATGATAACCTCACGTAGATCATAACATTAAATATACAAACAAAATATTTATAACAAAGACTTTGTATTAAAATTAAAAACAAACACACCTGACATAAATATCAGGACGACATATATTGTACTACTATATATTTATAAATATAACAAATTTGAAAAAATACTATTTAATATAAATATATTCAAATAATTAATACGATAGAACGGCTTAAAAAATAATATTAATATCTTCAAAGATAAAATTAAAATATATAATAGTATATATACATATGTATGTATATACAAAAAGTAAATACTTGTGCTTATTTAAGACCCATTACAATATAAGTCTATGTATATAGTACAAAAAAATCAAAAGGTTTTCACACAGATCAGATTTTAAAGATATTTTTTCCAAAATACTTTGAATAAAATTCGTTAATAATAAATATAGATAGTATTTGTAATAAATCATATAGTTTTATCTAAAAATATATGAATTGTATTATCTGTAGAGTAGGAAATGCATATTGTGCGAAAATTAATTGTACAACATAGTGACATTGTATTCTTTATATGATAAAAATAACAGGGAGCAAATCCAAATATTGTAGAATTTTTAGTGGATGAGTTTTCTTAATTGAAATGAAATCTGTAGTCCGCGTGAAATAAATTACCCATATTAGTTACTAAGCTATTCTAGATCTAAAGTATAGCGATGATTGACGGATATTACGTACAAAGGTTTTAACATCTAAGTGCAGTTTAATTAAAATGATTTTTGATTTTCGAGAAATGTTAAAAATGTATTTAAATAAATTAAATAGCATATATTGAAGATATTGACAAAATACAGGAGCCCAAAATTTTTTCATAATTAAATTGGCATTGTATTATATTATTTACGTTCATTATAACAAATCAGCATCCTAAACGTGTTCTCTTTAACGATCATCAATTTCTCTGTTCGAATGTCGATTTAAAAAAATATTATGCAGTATATAAATAAATCTTCAATATATTTAATATGCACTAATAAAATTATTATTATATTTTTTTATATAATAATTTCTATTTATTTATGTATCGCGAATAAATACATTAATAAACAAAAAATATAATTTGATTGCATATATTTTCAAAAAGCAAAATAAACATATAAGTTTAATTACAAATAATCTGAAATAAGAATTATAAAACTTTGTACTTTTGACATTAATTACAGGAAAATACTGTTTCGGACCATAAAGTCAGATACGCTTTTCACAAATAAAGATATATAATATATTTAATTTAATATATTTTTATAACACTAATATAATATTTTTTTATAACAATGCAAAGGTCAAATCTGCCTTATTTATATATTGCAAAATCACAGAGATTTTCCAGTAATTTCTTGACTTTTGGTGGGTGAAGTGAATCTATTTTATTGATTTATTTATATCAACTATCCATTATGAATTTAAAGTATGTAATTATTATATTCACGACGTTTTTTATAAATAATATCAACGGTAACTATTTTTTGTATGTCTATTTATATTTGTTTGAATTATTTTGCTCTGAAAATGTATTTGATTGTTTAGCTTACACCTATTATTCAGAAGTTGGAATGTATTACAAAGGACACAATGAAAAGGTTGAATGGTATGATGCTGTTAAAATATGCGAATCTGAAGGTGCTTCTTTAGCAATGCCAAGAAATAAAGCAGAAGTGGATATCTTGCTTAGTATAATTAAAAGTCAGTTTATGTATCTTGGATTTCATTGTATGTTTAATTTAAACAAGTTCATAACAATTCATGGTAAGATTTTAAGATAATTTTATTATTTGAACTTTATTAATACTCACTAATTATCACTTTTAGGTGAAGATTTACAATATTACTATAATATTTGGGACATCAACCAACCAAATGAAGGAGTAGGAAGGTGTGGATTTTTAAGTTCCGTAGGAAAATTGCACGACGGAGTATGTAAGCTGAACAATTCATTCGTTTGTGAAAGACAATCGTTGTCGAGAAAAAAAGCAGTCAGTGATCCAAATTGTCCTATAAATGATACAGGTATTTATAATTTGTA
Organism: Plectrocnemia conspersa; assembly: GCF_051122295.1. Classification (NCBI taxonomy): domain Eukaryota; kingdom Metazoa; phylum Arthropoda; class Insecta; order Trichoptera; family Polycentropodidae; genus Plectrocnemia; species Plectrocnemia conspersa. The sequence continues at coordinate 24,049,368 of NW_028277177.1, read as the reverse complement.
AAATAAAAATTAATGTATTTGATATATTATATTATAATACATTTTGAAGTATGCTAATTCAAAAAAAAAATTAGAATACAGATACGCTCCAGGAATAGAAAAATGCTATAAATTTCACATGAACCAAGAAACTTTTATTACTGCTGAAAAAATATGCAAAAGCGAAGGAGGGCATTTAACTATTATTAGAAATTTAGAACAAGAAAAATTCTTATCTAGAATGTTCAAAGAGCCAAAGTATAGTGGTTTTCAATCTAATATTTCAATTTTCGCATATGTCGGAGTACACGAAAAGTTTGAAATAGGGACTTATAGGACTGTACTCAGTAATTTTGTAACTTATTATGTACTGTAGTTAACATAATTTATTGTACTAATTTTCTGATTAAATTTTTAGATGAACTATTCACCGATATAAATTATGCTAATTGGGATCCAAAAACGACTAGGGTAGTCACGCAACATTGCATTTCTATAAATAAAGAAGGTTTGCTAAACGATTATTCTTGTGAAGCTCCTGGAATTTTTATATGTGAACAGCCATCTATCAAACCTACGACCACAAAGTCTGGAATGAAGATGACATTGACAGAGAATCTTAGGCCGAGTCGTGAAAATATTAATTTGAACATGGTAGTAAAGATTAAACATGATAGTGTGGAATCTAACATTGAATTATGTAATTACAGTTAAAATTTTATAAGTATTGTGTTAAGAATTTTAATACTTATAACTTATACTCTTGTAAAAAGTAACATAAATTTAATTTTAGCTATAAATGTTTATGTACATATTATAGAATACATAAATACATATTATTACATGAATACGTAAATACTGCATCATATTTTTTTGAATTGCCATCCTACGTTGATAACACTACTTCAGTTGATTACTTACAATAAGCATTATTATATTTTTTGCTTTAACTTTCAATTAATATAGTAATCATTGTTTTTGTAGTGCAAAGTCATGAAGATATCTTTTTCATCAAATAAAATGTACAGTTTCAGAAAGAATTTTTTTTTGGTACTATCGATATTTCATTTTGTAATATCGGTAGTACCGAAGGTCGACTTTTGCCACAATACCAATATTGCAATCCCTAACAATAATGTGCGCGTGGTAGAATGTGTCGTCTAGCATACAAAGATATTACGTACAAATGTTTTAACATCTATGTACAGTTTATTAAAAATGATTTTTGATTTTCGAGAAATAGCAATAATGTATAATATTTAAATAAATTAAATAGCAGATATTGCAGATATTGACAAATAATGATGTACATTGTAATATATACTTAATGAACAGAAAAATGTAGGTTTGAGTATTAGGCGGCGAAGTAAAATTGACAAGGTCTGTCAAGTGGTCATCGGTTCGAGAGTCATCGCTGTGGTCGTCGATGATTAGATTGGTGATAAGTAATTACTATTCGTAAAATGATTGCTAGTGATTTGTAATGAAACAAAGTGTTATATATTTTATAATGGTCTTTCAAGCGTTGGACAAATATAATATATAACTAATTTAGAGTCAATCACATTAGGGGATAACTTCACCTCCAAAGTCAGTCCCACTAGGTGACCGTCTGATATTTTCAAGTTAGATTCTTGCTAGTACATAGCCGATTAAATGTGCATTCTATGTAAAGCAAGTATTTTTTATTTAGACTAGTTTTACAGATTATGCAGAAAAGGTTTAAGAAATATTTTTTGATAATTGTGCCAAATTTAAGACCTTAGGAATTGTGCGTGGCTATTTTTAGTTTTAGGTATTCTACCGATTACAAATCTTCCGCTAAACCAAACCATTGTCGTTTTGAATACTTTTATAAGAATTATTGAAACCCCAAATTTTTCAGGCAAATGTGTGGTAACGGGTTGACAAAGAGACACAGATTATACAGATCATGTGCTATTCTTGATACTAGTGTGTTTTTTTTAAATGCATTCTAAATTAAAAATTAAGAAAATATAAAGCAAAAATTGTAATTTAAGAAATTTAATAATTTCTCTAGAATTTTGTTGAGAATATTGTTTTAATTCATATTGTGAAATATTTGACGACTACAGTGTTTTTTAAACCTTTGAGCCAGAAAGACTTGGTCCGTGCCAGATGCTTTAAAATCTGCATGATTTCTTGGAAGCTTTTTAATAATTATTCGATGTTTAAAAATGTTTAAAAAAATGTTTTCTTTACTACCGTACCATTAATATGCTAGGGTTATTATAATATTTATAAGGAAATAAAAAAAAATGAAGCCTTCCACAGAAATAGTCCATAAAATTTGCTTGTTGGGGATTTTTAATCTGATTTTTTTGTGAGCTCTAAAGATTTTTAGTCTTTATCTCGTACGAAATATAAAGTATATGAACTAGCAACAGATGTAATTGACATTTATTTTTACGATTCATGTATAAATAGAGGGAATAAATACAAAATTTCTTCGCAATTAAATTGGCTTTGTAAGCAATCAAAATATATTGATCCGTTCGGGTCTTTTCATCATCCTAAGTGTATTCTTCCTAACGATTATCCATTTCTCATATAAATAAACATTCAATACATTGAATATGCACTAATAAATTATTAATAAATTATTTTTGAAGATTAATTTACATTTGTAATAATATATAATATCATTTGATTGCATATATTTTTAAAATGCAAAATAAATAGATAAGTTTAACTACAAATAATCTGTAATGTGATTGTGGAATTATATAAATTTGTGTTTTTACCATTCATTATATAAAAATACAATTTTGGACAACAGAGTCATAAATCAATGATAATCAGTAACGCCTTGTACAAGTAACGACAAGCTAATATGGTATATTTTAATATTAATGAAAAGGTCAAATCTGCCTTATATATAATGAAGAATCACAAAGATTCCCCAGTTATTTCTTGACTTCTGTTTGGTGAAGTTAATCTATTCTATCGATTTATTTATATAAAACATCTATAATGAATTTGAAGTATATAATTATTATATTTACGACGTTTTTTATAAATAATATCAAAGGCAAATATTTTTTTATATTTATTTATATTTGTATAAATTATTTCGTTCTAAATATGTATTTTATTGTTTAGCTTACACCTATTATTCAGATGTTGGAATGTTTTATAAAGCATATAATGACAAGACTGCATGGTACGATGCTGTAAAAATATGCGAAGCTGAAGGTGCCTCTTTGGCAATGCCGAGAAATAGAGCAGAAGTAGATGTTCTGCTTAGTTTGATTGCAAATCAGTATATAATGATAGGGTTTCATAGTCTGTTTAATGTACACAAGTTTACAACTATTAATGGTAATATTTTATTTATATAATATATGTATATAAATATTTAAAAATGTAATTAGATACTTGATTATGATACATTCTTTGAATTAAAGGTGAAGATTTACAATATTACTATAATATATGGGATGCTAAGCAGCCTGATGATGGAGTAGGACATTGTGGATATATAAGTAGCGCAGGAAAATTACACGATGGGAAATGTAAACAAAACTATCCATTTATTTGTGAAAAACCCACATCTTCGAGAAAAATACCCACAAGTGATCCAAATTGTCAAGTTAATGATTCAGGTAATAAGATAAAAAAAATTTAAAATACAAAATTATATTTAATTTACAATAGTTAGTATTCTATTTTGCTTGAAACAGGCAAAGAAATATTAGCATAAAAGTGGTAAATAAAATAATTTGTGTTCCATAAATTACATGAATATGTTAGCAAATCAAACGACGCATCGTACAGTTTTAGAATACATAAAAACATTGTTAGTAAAGAATAAAATAAAAAGAAAAGATTACATTGAACGTTGTCGTTTATACTGATTTCTCGGCAAAATAAATGATTTTGGCTATTAGTAATAAAATCACATTATTAAAAAAATATTTATACTATTTTAGTAGAAAGTTTTGGTATATGCTTCAAAATTAATGTATTAATAACTGTATTTTTAAATTAAGAATACAGATACGCTTCTGGATTAGAAAAATGCTATAAAATCCACATGAACCCAGAAACTTTTCTTGTTGCTGAAAAAATGTGCAGAGGCGAAGGAGGACATTTAGCGATCATTAGAAATTTACAAGAAGAAACATTTTTGTCTAAAATGTTTAAAGAGCCAAAATATAGCGGTAATAATGCTAGATGGCCAAATAACGCATATATTGGAGTTCACGAAAAATTAGAGTTAGGTACATTCAAGACAGTATTGAGTAAGTTTTTAAATAATTAGTGTAATAGTTTAATTACATTTTTATAATTATCAATAAATATTTTTAGATGAACCCTTCAGCGAGCTTAAGTACGCTCACTGGGATCCAAGACAGCCTAGGGTAGCTACAGAACATTGCATTTCAATGAATAAAGGTGGTATGCTAGATGATTATCCATGTGAAATTCCGGGATTTTTTATATGTGAACAGCCATCAATACACGCCACGACGACTAATTTGAAGCCTGGAACGCAGTATTCGTGTACTGAAGACTCGAATACAAATCGTGAACCTAATAATCTAAAATTGGTAATCAATTGTAAGCAAGATCCAGTGGAGGAAGAAAATATAGATGTACGCATCTCAATTTAAAAGTTTATTAATAAATTTGTTTTAATTTATTTTGTTAAAATATTATTTTTACAATTTCGCTTAAGTTTGTATTATTCGCAACATCCTTTTTTATATTGCAGTGAAGAGTAAAAGGATGCTGCGAATAATAATAACTATAATATGTTACTCCACAAAAAACATCATCTTAGGTTAATTTTTTATACGGTTTGATAAAAACTTGTGAGAATTAATTAACTTGGACACTTTTAACATACTAAAAAGTACAAGTTTAAACGTCCAAAAATTTAATAATAAGTAAAATATGAATGAGAATTATTAAAATATTTATTATATGTGCAGAGCCTAATAACCTATCAATTAATCTTCTTCTAATAAAACAATAATACAAACCTAGTATATAAGAATATTATATACATATTAAAAACAAATATTAACACAGTAACTATTGTAATAATACTTGTGTAAATATATAATGTAAAAAGAAGAAATAACTATGTGCACTTGAAAAAAATACTAAACCTGCATAAGAGCTATGCTTATTAAAAAGCCATTATAAGATAAATTTAACATGTACTTTACTTATGAAATTTAAATAATATTTTGTATAAGCTTTGCAAAAAATAAAAATAGGTAGTATTTTATTTCGTGACTGAAAATTCTAAAATAAATTTGATCTATCATTAGAGAGTGGTTTGAATTATTATTATACTAGATTTAGGGTCGGCAAACTGCGGTCTGCGGTCTAAAACCGGCCCGATGTCTATTTTATTTTGGCTTGCGAGCTAATACTAGGTTTTTCATTTCAAACAGATCTAAATTAAAATTTTAAAATATGCGCTAAAACGAAATAGCAAAAGAACCAGATTATATGTTCAAAGCCATTTTAAATACGTCTTGATATTATACTATTTTACTTTTAATACTAAGAAACTATACTTCTTATTTGATATTATTATTTTGTAATATTTCATATTGTCAAACTGTGCATTTATAGCGTTTGAATACTGATATGACTGAGTTTGACGGAAGTGAAAACGGAAGTGGTTTATACGAAGTTTACAATGACTGATTGTAAACATTAGAGTAATGGCAAAAAACTAATTAAGTAATATAAAGATTTTTTAGAGACACATTTATTTATAGTGAATTATACTTAGTTTAAGATATTTTTTATAATCAATTATTATTTTGTTTTTCAGATTGGTTAAAGCAAAGTTAAATTATTTAGTATTTATTACCACTGAAACCAATTCAATTTAAGATATATGAGATTTATTGTTTGAAAGATGAACATTATATAAATACTAAAAATACGTAAATTTATATTGGCTAATATTTTGTATTTTTTAGTATAGCTGTATTTTCAAGTGTATTTGTATACTTTAATAAACTGTAAAGTTTAATCATTTCTGAATGCTTTTTCACAAATGGATATATATTTTTAATAATGACAATATAATTTAATTAATAGGCGTTGGTGAAATTGTGGCGACCACTCGTTTAGGTACATTTGAAGGGCAATTGTCTCATTGTTAATGACCGTGACCAAAAACGTTCATTCATTAACAATGAGACAAACATCATGGCACAAGAGGTATTTCTTTTGACCACACACAACACGGGTAGTTAAGAGAATCCCTTTTGTGACAAAACGGTACGGACGCAATCAATCACCACAATGCAAATCCTTTCCGAAGAATTCGAAAGTCTGGAGCCAAACAAAAAACTGACTTTCGAAAACGCAACATCCGATTTCTCGAATTCTAAGAAGACACTACAGCGATTGGTTAGGAGATCGATGCACAATTGTGATTGGCCAGCTAGAGTGCATCCCCCTAAAGGATATAAGCCCGGACTCCGACGAGGAGAGGGCAGACGGTCAAGAGACAGCCCAAGGCAGACGATCCGCGATACGAGACGGCTGAGGCACGAGACAAGAGACGTCATTAGCAGAGCCAAGCGTCGCAGACGACCAGAGAGCCAAGATTTACCAGCAGCCATCCGGAGGAACCAGCCACGTGCCCTCACCGATAGACCCGCAGATCACTCCTGACACTCGCCGCACGCAGCCACAGAGCCCTCATCACCTGCACACCTTCATCGCAAGACACGTCACGCCGTAATCGTCCATGGTCAACATTGTAATTATAACTTAATAAACAATCTAATAGGATTCACCGGAGAGTCTCATTGGCCGCAAGGTCAACCACCCCTAGGGCTACGCCCCCTTAAAAAAATATTTGTTGTTCTAAAATGTCTATAAAACTCAATTTGACAGTTGCGAAACTTGTTTTTTAATTTCTGAACTTTCATTAAACCAAATTGGGGTTGGTTAATATACAGAGGGTAGATTTTGGTTTAAACAGCAAATGAACATTTAGAATTTGCAAATTAAGTTTCAATAATATTTTAGAGTTAAATTATATTTTCTCTAGTAAAAAATATATTGAAAATGTAAATGTATTTGTTTTATTTGATTTAACTAAAATAGTTAGTGAAATTATATTTGTACAAGTAAACATGTAAATAACATATATAAATAGACAGCTAATAAATTAACGTTCGTAACACCTATATACGATACATTGGTAGTATTTTAGCCGGTATAATACAATACCCTAATGTTTTTTGCTAGTAGGGACTACAACAAAGAATACTATAAAGTTGCCCTATTAATATTTACCGCTTTTTGAATTATAAAAGTTATGCAAAAACGATTATAATTTGATATTTAGTAGAAAATTAAAAATAGTCTGTTTCCACTCTGAATTATCGCATTGGTCAAACTATCGCGAAAAGAAAGAGTGAAAATTCTCTACTAGTTTCAAAAGTACGTACTAATTTCACTAATCAGCACTTGACACTTTTATCACTTGCTTGTTTTGACATGAAATAAATAAGATTGTAACCAAATTACCACTAACAAAGTTATGCTGAATATCGACAGGGACAATTAATGGAAGACAGCTGCTTTTTGCTTTTTTAAAAATCCAATTTTTATACATCAATTAGATCTATGTTATTGGAAGACTACATATAAATGTATTTACTGATAATTGCACAAATTTTCCTCGAAAAATATTTTTGATCTATAAAAATTACCGCCCGCATTGCAAAGCTCACACAGTGGTGAATCCGACGTGATGGAAGCACGCAAATAATTTAGTCTGACGCGCCTGAATCTTAACAGATATTTTGAGATGCAAGAGAAAAAGTAGGCGAAGCCTTTCGACACAGATCTGACAAGCTAAGGGCGAAATTTGAAAAGCTTTTATTATACAAGGAATCATCGTTAGTCAAGTGAATCTTGTGAAATTTGAACTTTCCGTCAGAGGCAGCATTAGTTTTTTTGCATACGAGGCGAATTATTTTTGGATTTTGTTACAGTATTTGATAACGTTTCAATGAAAGATAAATGGATTCGAGAGACTGTAAAGCAGTGATGGTTAAAATCATAGACAAAGAAATACTTAAGATCGCACAAATAATAAATAAAATGCAAGAACAGAATAAACAAAGAAATAATTGCGTATCCTTCTGCAAAATGCACATTATATCTGAAAATATTGTTTTCAAACATATATATGTTTCTTTTATATTGATTGTTAGGCTAACACCTATAGCACAGATGTAAAAACATAATTCAAAACACAATAAAAGGTTTACGTAAAACGATGCTGTTGGAATTTGTGAATTTGAAGTGCTTATTTGCAATAACTCGGGCAGAAATATATGTTTTTTTTTTCAAAAAACACAACTACCTTCTAGCAATGAGCCTGTTAGGAAAATGGCGTATTTTGCACTTTTTTTAGAAAAATGAAAATAAATAGATCCACTATTGCCTAATTAATTATTTTAAGTTATAATCTCCATATCAAAGGACTCCCACATTGCAATAAAGACCTAAAATTTATATTTTGCATAGTGAAATTATTGGTCAAGTATAAAACCTAATTATTAAATTCAATAAAACTACTTGTGTGGCAAGCAAATATACGAGAAAAATTATTTTCGGGTTTAGCCCACATCCTATATGACAGATCGAATCTGTCATATAACATCATACAGTATCCTAATAATTACTCAGTTAATACTCGACTCTTGCCGAGTATAGTTAAAAATACATTATTGCTTTAATATAAAATACCAATCATGAAATTTGTTTTTAACCTCATCATGCTATTCTTAATTTTTCCGATAAACAATATAATTGGTAATTTAAACACATTTTTTTACTATAGTTAACATTTTTGAGCTTAGAATGTTTTTTATTATTGTTTAGCTTACTCGTATTATTCAGAAGTTGGAATGTATTACAAAGGACACAATGAGAAGGTTGGATGGTATGATGCTGTTAAAATATGCGAATCTGAAGGTGCTTCTTTGGCAATGCCAATAAATAAAGCGGAAGTGGATATCTTGCTTAGTATAATTATAAGTCCGTATATGTTACTTGGATTTCATTGTATGTTTAATTTATACAAGTTCATAACAATTCATGGTAAGATTTTAAGATAATTTTATTATTTGAACTTCATTAATACTCACTAATTATCACTTTTAGGTGAAGATTTACAATATTACTATAATATATGGGATACTAATCAACCAAATGAAGGAGTAGGAATGTGTGGATATTTAAATAACGTAGGAAAATTGCACGACGGACATTGTAAGCAGAACTTGCCATTCGTTTGTGAAAGACAATCGTCGTCGAGAAAAAAAGCAATCAGCGATCCAAATTGTCTAATAAATGATACAGGTATTTATAATTTGTAAAATAAAAATACATATATTTTATTATATTTATATAAGAGTGCTAATTCAAAAAAAAAATAATCTAGAATACAGATACGCTCCAGAAATAGAAAAATGCTATAAATTTCACATGAACCAGGAAACTTTTATTACTGCTGAAAAAATATGCAAAAGCGAAGGAGGGCATTTAACTATTATTAGAAATTTAGAACAAAAAAAATTCTTATCTAGAATGTTCAAAGAGCCAAAGTATAGTAGTGTTCAATCTAAAATTCCAATTTTCGCATATGTCGGAGTACACGAAAAGTTTAAAATAGGGACTTATAGGACAGTACTCAGTAATTTTGTAACTTATTATGTACTGTAGTTAACATCATTTATTGTATTAATTTTCTGATTAAATTTTTAGATGAACTATTCACCGATATAAATTATGCTAATTGGGATCCAAAAACGACTAGGGTAGTCACGCAACATTGCATTTCTATAAATAAAGAAGGTTTGCTAAACGATTATTCTTGTGAAGCTCCTGGAATTTTCATATGTGAACAACCATCCATCAAAGCTACGAAGACTGTAAAGTCTGGAATGAAAATGACATGGACTGAAGATTTTGGGCCAAGTTGTGAAAATATTAATTTGAACCTAGTAGTAAACGTGAAACATGATAGTGCGGAATCTAACATTGAATTATGCAATCACAGTTAAAATTTCATAAGTATTGAGTAAGGAATTTGTAACTGATTTAAATTATCCATAATATATTTGTATTTGAATTAAATATCGTTATTTTTGTTATTAAAAATACGTCTAGATAAATATGTGATAGCTTATCAACCAGACGGAACGGGAAGTGGCAGCTCAAAATTGTTGATAAAGTCCTCGATGCTAATGGATACAAAAAAGAGTAAAAAGAAATATAAAAAATAGATACTTATAATTACATTGGACATGTAAAGGGGATTTAAAAAAAATCGTAAGGGTCCTGGGCAGAGAAAAAATCAGAATCATTTTCCATTCAAGTGGAAAAATCGGTTCTTTCCTGCCGAATGAAAAATACTTAACTCCAAATGACTCCCAAGACATTTATAAAATATATGGTGCAGACTGTGAAAAATCCTATATGAACATAAAAACCAAAAAATTGCGCAAAGAGCCACTGAATATAAAAAAGCGTAAAAATAGGCAATGCGAATTCGGCACTAGCCGAACATACGTTTAATGATGACCACATAGATAACTTCTCTTTCATCATGACTTTGGCCAAGATTAAAAATCCTTTTCTTCGGACGGTAGGCGTTTAATATAAAAATCAACAAAGCATCTTCGTTGAACTAAATAGACAATAAAAAAGTGATTCCGAGATCTTGGCTTCCAATTCTAGCCAGGGTGAAACCAGTAAACAAAAAACCACAAATTAACACTATTTTAACGTTAACCTAATTAGTTAAAATAGAGTAAGCACAAGCAACACCTACAAATATGTTGTGAGACATTAGAGTGAAAATAAACAAAATAAGGATATTTTATTAATTTTAAACTAAATAATTTGGCAACTATGGCTACTAGTATTAGTTGTTTCATTAGATATTCATCAATGTCAAATTACGGGAAATTTCAAGAAGGAGACAAGCAAATTTGGACGATGAGGTCCTGGAAATAGTAGCAAATCCTTCTGAAACTATCCATCAGCTGGTCTAAAAAATAAGCCAGTATTATATAACAGTATACAGACACATTGGAAAGATTGGGAATGCTAGGAGACAATGTGTATAGGCCTCACACAAATTAAGCGAAAAAAACAAGCTTCTTTATCTTGTATATATATATTGTGACGCACAAAAAATGCATAGTTATCATTGGACTCTTGTCAAGTGTAGTTATTTTTTTATATAAATATCTTAATTAAAATTAACCAACATGAATTTTGCGAGTAATATTTTTCTAATATTTTCAATGTTTTTAATAAATACCATAATAGGTAAATATAATTAGGCATATTTTTGTATAATTTTTGAATTATTGCGTTGGAAATAAATGTTGCTTCATTTGCTTACAATTAAGTTTCTATAAGAATTTGTATTTTTAGCTTACACCTATTATTCAGAAGTTGGAATGTATTATAAACCACACAATGAAAAGGTTTCATGGAACGAAGCTGTTAAAATATGTGAATCTGAAGATGCTTCTTTGGCAATGCCAAGAACTAGGGATGAAGTGAATGTCTTGCTTCGTATACTTAAATATTCTTATATACTGGTAGGATATCACAGTTTGTTCACTATACATAAGTTCTCAACTATCAATGGTAAGATTTTTTAAATAAAAAAAATATATAGGAATGTGCTTATATTAAAACACATTACTTTCAGGCGACGATTTACAATATTATTATAATATATGGGACCCAAATTTAGCAAAATATGGAGTAGGAATGTGTGGATATATGACAAACTCAGGAGGAATGCACGATGCACCATGCAAGCAAAATTTCCCATTTGTTTGTGAAAAACAAACATCTTCAAGAAAAAAAGCAACGAGTGATCCAAATTGTCAAACAACTGATACAGGTACTTAAATTAATTAAAAATATAGATTCAACCAGCATATATTTTTTGTTGATTGTCATTGGCAAAAACAATTGTAAAGCAATCGTTTTTAGAACTAAAAGTGTAATTATATTTTATATAAGATTGCTAATATTTTTTATAAAAAAAAAAAATTATAATTTAAATAAATATTGATAGTGTATGTAATTAATAATATGTACTAATAGAATTATTTTAAAATTTAGAATACAGATTCGCACCAGAAATAGAAAAATGCTACAAATTTCACATGAATCCAGAAACTTTTATTACTGCTGAAAAAATATGCAAAGCCGAAGGAGGACATTTAGCTGTCATTAGAAACTTACAAGAAGAACAATTTTTGTCTAGAGTTTTTAAAGAGCCGAAGTATAGTGGTTTTCATTCTGCATTGCCACCTTACGCCTTTGTTGGAGTACATGACAAGTTTGAGAAAGGGGTTTATAGGACGGTTTTCAGTAAGTCTACAGCCTATTGAATAATGTAGGTGATACTTTAATTGTATTAATAATTATTTTAAAATTTTAGATGAATTCTTTAGTGATATTAAGTACGCTAATTGGGATCCTAAAGCGCCTAAAGCAGCCACTGCAAATTGCATTTCTATGAATAAGGAAGGGATGCTATACGATTTAGCGTGTGAAACTATGAGAATTTTCATATGTGAGCAGCCATCTATCAGAGCCAAGAATACTTCTCAAACGCAGATGACACGAACTGAGGATTTTAGGTCGAGTCGTGAAAATATTATTTTGAACGTAGTATTAAATATGAAACATGATAGTGCGGATTCTAATATCGAATTATGCAATCATAATTGAAATTTTATAAATAGCATGTGTTGAAAAAGTTTAAGTGACTAAAATTGAAATCTAAAAAAATTGATACAATTTAAAAAATTGATTCTAATTCTATCTTTTTTATACTTTATATTAACTTAAAATAATCAAAATTAAACTTTTTTTACAATGGAAGATTTTTTTATTTTATAATCGTTGCACAATTGGAAAATATAAAATTGAATTATAAAAAAAAAATGTTTTCCGGTTAACAGTCTGACAATTGCCAATCGACTTTTAAAAGTAAACTTGTAGAGAGTAGACCCATTATGTGATACTTAAATATAACTATTTATAATGTACAACCTTTTTTGGTTTTGAGGTCGAAGGAATTTGATTTTTTAAATATGCTGTAAAAGCTGACAACAATTAACTTTATAAATATATAAAAAAATCACATTAAAATAAATGTTGATGTTGTTATAAGGTAGAGTTAAAATGAAAGATCTAAGAAATCGGAAAATTATCGCTGGCATGTCGAATTGTATTATTGTCGGCTGTGATATCTGTGGAGTATCACAGATATCAACCAATAAGAACAACGAACAACGGTAATTAGAGATTAAAATAATACATTTTTTAAAAGCGGTATTACTAGTATTGTCATTATTTATTTTTTAATAATTGGTAATAAGAAATAATGTCCATTCATTTAAGGTCGAACTAAATGCCTCATTGCCAAAGTTATGCTGTTATATATTGTTTGATACATGCTTGTGAATTTTGCAAAAAGTCAAAGGATTGAAGAGTCCGAACATTTGTTTAAAGACATTAAATAAAGATTTAGTAACTATTGCCGTCTTCATATTTTAGGTCAATTTTTGCCAAAATACCGGTATTACCGGTATTGTAACACCTAACAGTAATATGCGCGTGATAGAATGTATTGTCTAGTGCGCGTTTTTTCTTAACAAAGAGTAATTCTTATGGCGGTACTTCTGTATAATTAAAGTCTTGCTACGGATAACCTATAAGCTTATCTGTGCAATATTTTAAATTATTAACGCAATTATTTGGACATGAAATTTCTCATAATGTGTACATAATGTTCGTTAGAATAACCTCTAAATTATGATAAATTATTGAAATAGTTAAAATTCTCAGATGTTTGTAAAATCCTAACCTTACTGTGATTTTTATTATGTTATGTTAAGATTAATTGAAGCCCTTCTAAATAATAAATATGGTTTTTATTCAATAATCCAAAATAATTAGTTAAATCAACGCACGTAAATATCGTGTTTATTATAAAAATTACGCCGCTTTGCCGTATATTATTACGCAGCTTCCCTAAAATCTCTCAGTTATTATTCGACTCTTGGCGAGTCTAGATAAAAAAAATAGAATTGTTTAGTATAAAATACTCATGATGAAATTTGTGTATATCATTCAGATATTTTTATTATGTTATATTAATAATACAATAGGTAAATAAAATCCCATGTCTTTTTATATCTAGTAAATTTTAAAGTTGTTGTTTTATGTGATCATCTAGCTTACACCTATTATTCAGAAGTTGGAATGTATTATAAAAAACATAATGAAAAGGTTGGATGGTATGAAGCTGTTAAAATATGTGAATCTGAAGGTGCTTCTTTAGCAATGCCAAGAAATAAAGCGGAAGTTGATGTCATGCTTCGATTGAATACAAATTCCGTTTTGATGATAGGGTTTCACAGCTTGTTTGCCGAGTTCAAGTTCACAACTATTAATGGTAATATATTTTAGATAAACACATTATTTTTTTCATTACAAATATATATATTCTACATTTTTGATGCAAGTTCAATATTTTAAGGCGATGATTTACAATATTATTATAATATATGGGATACTTATCAACCTAATGAAGGTGTAGGAAAGTGTGGATTTATAAATAAATTAGGAAAATTACACGATGGATATTGTAAGCAGAATTTACTGTTTGTTTGTGAGAAAGAAACATCTTCAAGAAAAAAAGAATCCAGTGATCCGAATTGTCTTATAAATGATTCAGGGACATTTAATCTTATATTATAGGAATTTTATAATTATTATAGCCCAACTATTAAATATTTTTATTAAAAAAATGTTGCTATTCCAACAACCGGGAAAGGAACTAATGCACTATATACTGTATAAAGTATTAGAAATTATTTATTGCTTTATCTTTTGCCCATTTTCTTTAAGAAATAGCTAAACAATTATTAGAAAATTATGACTACAAATAAACAACAAAAAATCAGTTATTAAATACAGCTAATTATCAAAACAACAAAACATTGTGTAAACTTCCAAAGTTTTAGTAATTATGAAATCTTGAAAGTTTGTTTGTTATAGAAAACACTCTGTAGCTATTTTAGGTGGTCTAAAACTGTTATGTTTTAATGTTTTAAAGGCTCATATCTCAAATACTTTTCTTGAAAAAAAATCATTGAAAAGACAAAATTAAGAAAAAAGCAATTATGTTATTAGCAACATAATATGAATAATAAAATTTAGTTGCTTTTAACTAAACTTATTCTATATGTTTTTAATGTAATAATATATTCATAAATACTTATTGAAAAGTAAAAGCTAATAAAGGTTATTCATTAATAATAAATATATTAAAATTTAGAATACAGATACGCACCAGAAATATAAAAATGCTATAAATTTCACATGAACCCAGAGACTTTTATCACTGCTGAAAAAATATGCAAAGGCGAAGGGGGGCACTTAACTATCATTAGAAATTTAGAACAAGAAAAATTCTTGTCTAATATGTTTAAAGAGCCTAAGTATAGTGGTTTTCAATCTAAAATGCCACCTTTCGCATATGTTGGAGTACACGAAAAGTTTGAAAAAGGGACTTATAGGACAGTACTTAGTAAGTCAAACATATTATGTGTGGTAGTTAATAAATGTATTGTATTATTAATCGGCTTAAAATTTTAGACGAACTCTTCACTGATGTTAATTATGCTCACTGGGACCCAAAAGGGAGTAGGGTAGCCAAGGAACATTGCATTTCGATGAACAAAGAAGGTATGCTAGACACTTTTGCGTGTGAAAATCCAGGAATTTTCATATGTGAACAATCATCTATTAAAGCCACGAAGACTTCAAAGAATGCAATGAAGATGACATGGACTGAGAACTCCAAATCAAGTCGTGAAAATATTAATCTTAACGTAGTAGTTAATAATGTAAAACACTGTTGTGCGGAACCTAACATCGAATTAGGCAATCACAGTTAAGATTGTACAAGTTAGTGGTATTTTAAAATTTAAAGTATCTATTCATGTTAAAATTGTATTTTACTCTTATTTCTCATACACAATGAAAATAAATTATTTAGTTTTAAAGCAATTATATCGATGGTTATATTTATAGTAAAGACAGAATTTCGTTTACTTTGTATAGATTTTTATAGTATATGTAGCAGATAAACATATGCTATGATTGTAAATTTTTTAAATAGATTAATCCTATTTATTAATTTTAATATATCTTCTGTTGTAACCTGACAGGCATAAGCACAATGAAATGTTACAACGGGGCTAATTTGTACCAACTGAGACTTGTAGCAAGTAATAATTACCAGACTGAAAGTCTGAAAATCGGTGACATCTATATTAATAATTAAAAATTATTACGTGTAATTTAATTTATAGCTAATAGATATCACTGCAGCTATATCCGTTATTTTATTAATAGCGCATTTTTTTAAATAAAAATTCGAGTGCACCTGCCGAGGCTCGATCCAGCAACCTCAGATTTATTTTTCTGAGACGTTACGGACTACGCTATTCCGTCTATACGTTATTTAATTACTGTTGAACCA
Source organism: Plectrocnemia conspersa (assembly GCF_051122295.1). Classification (NCBI taxonomy): domain Eukaryota; kingdom Metazoa; phylum Arthropoda; class Insecta; order Trichoptera; family Polycentropodidae; genus Plectrocnemia; species Plectrocnemia conspersa. The sequence continues at coordinate 24,032,777 of NW_028277177.1, read as the reverse complement.
GACCACATTATGTGGAAGCGGAAGTGGCTTAGAAATATTATATTTATCCTGCGAGTTGGATAACCCCCTAATTGTAATTTTTTAACTAGGACAAAATATTATTTGGTTTATTTGACATGTTTGTTGTTTTCAAACAATTTTCAGTATTGTTTTCGGTGACTAAATTTCATTATAAATGCATTTATAAAATAAAAGTGTACTTTTAAAAAATTAACACTTCAAGTAATTAATGTAATAAATTACTAGGTTTTATAATTTTTAATTCGAAAAAAATGTTCTTAATAATTAAAAATTGATTCATATTGTATAGAGTATAGACCAAATCTATTATGTGGTTAAGGCTATTTTTAACTTTCAATATACTTGAAAAAAATCATATACATAAATGACTTATTAGTTAAAAAAGTTAAAAATTAATTAAATAAAAAAAACATATTTCTAAATAATGACTTCAAAAGCAGAAAAACTTTTAGTTTACGTCTTATTTTCAGTCCTACATAATTGACCACAATTTAATACAAGAAATTATCGCTATCATAAAAAAAGCACATTCATTTTTATAGATATATTTATGTATTTACTGTAAACTATAGAATATTAGTATAATTTTAAAACGAGGACCTGATCTTTCTTAACAACCATAAATAACCAAGAAAATGATGGACAATAGTATTTTCACCTAATTTCTATAACTTTAACAATATCTTAAACCAGAATCACTTATATATTATCACTCTACTGAACTTACTTTATTTACGACTTGTAAATACATAATAAATGAGCCCTAAACTTGTCACCATTGGAGCTAACGCAAAATTACAAACACGACCAGTAAGATTGACACTATGCAAGTGCATGAAAAAGCAGCGCTTTGAATTTGATCGACCAGTATGCCGAACATTTTTGTATACACTACAAAAATGATCGACATACAAAAATTGTAGCGTAAATATAAATATTTCTTTTGTAATTAAAATTAAAATAAATGCGTATTTAAAATTATTCATAAAATATATAATATTGTGGCATTATAGTATTAACCTAATTAGTTAAAATAGAGTAAGCACAAACAACACTTACAAGTATGCTGTGAGACACTAGAGTGAAAATCAATTAAAAAGCGATATTTTATTAGTTTTAAACTAAATAATTCGGCAACTATGGCTACTAGTATTAGGTGAAATTACGATACCAAGAATAGTTATGGGTGTGGGAGACTATCAAAAATAGACGATGATGTCCTGGCTGCAGAAATAGAAGCAAATTCTTATGAGCCTAAAAACTAAGCCAGTCTAATTCAACACAGTGAGAAGATTGGAAAGTCTAGAAAACAACGTGTATGGGCTTCATACAAGTTGAGCCAAAAAACAAGGTTCTTTATCTCTTATATATACATATTGTAACGCACAAAAAATGCATAGTTATCATTTGACGGGAAATTACGATATCAAGAATAGTTATGGATGTGGGAGACTAGTAAAGATCGATTTTATTAGACACTTCCTAGATGGAATAAATAAAAAGGCAGACAATATGAAAAGAGGCTATTGGATTTTTTTGCATCTGAGCTGTCAATATCTTAGGATAATATAATTAAACAATTTACCGTAAAGTAGGACAATTTTTGAAATAAAATTATATTTTGAAGCTAATTAAAATAAATATATTTATTTTATTTTATTAAAAAAACGCATTAATTTCAGGATTACCTTATACAAACAAACCTCAACACTTTTTTCAGATCAAAATAAAAAAATACATAAGTATAGTTGTGATAATATAAATTAAAAAAAGTGAAAAAATATAAGTCCATGAGAATCAAACCAAGGTATATTACACCTCATGCTAGTAACGACAGGTTAATATGCAATTTTAGTCATATATATATATTGTAACACAACAAAATATTTAGTTATCATTCGAAACTTGGCAAGTGAAATTATTCTTTTTATATAAGTGTCTTAATTAAAATTAACTAACATGAATTTTCCGTATAATATTTTCTTAATATTTTCAATGTTTTTTATAAATAACATAATAGGTAATTATAATTATGTATATTTTTGTATAATTTTTAAATTATAGCGTTGAAAACAAATATTGCATTCTTTAGCTTACAATTGTGTTCTTATAAAAATTTTTTTTTAGCATACACCTATTATTCAGAAGTTGGAATGCATTATAAACCACACACTGAAAAGATTTCATGGAACGATGCTGTTAAAGTATGTGAATCTGAAAATGCTTCTTTGGCAATGCCAAGAACTATAGATGAAGTGGTTATCTTGATTCGTATACTTAAATATTCTTATATTATGGTGGGATATCACAGTTTGTTCACTTTACATACGTTTTCGACTATCAATGGTAAGATTTTTTGTATAAAAAATAAAATTTCATAAGAATGTGCTTGTATTAAAACTTATTATTTTCAGGTGAAGATTTACAATATTATTATAATATATGGGACCATAATTTGGCAAGATATGGAGTAGGAATGTGTGGATATATGACAAACGCAGGAGGAATGCACGATGCACCATGCATGCAAAATTTCCCATTTGTTTGTGAAAAACCAACATCTTCGAGAAAAGTAGCAATGAGTGATCCAAATTGTCAAACAACTGATACAGGTACTTAAAATGGTTAAAACTACAAATTCAACTAGCATATATTTTTTGTTAATTGTCATTGGCAAAAACAATTGTAAAACAATCGTTTTAAGAACTAAAAGTGTAATTATATTTCATAAAAGATTATTAATATTTTTTTATAAATAAAAAAAAATATAATTTAAATAAATATTGATAGTGTATGTAATTTATAATATGTACTAACAGAATTATTTAAAAAATTAGAATACAGATTCGCACCGGAAATAGAAAAATGCTACAAATTTCACATGAATCCAGAAACTTTTATTACTGCTGAAAAGATATGCAAAGGCGAAGGAGGACATTTAGCTGTCATTAGAAACTTACAAGAAGAACAATTTTTGTCTAATATGTTTAAAAATCCGAAGTATAGTGGTTTTCATTCTGCATTGCTACCTTACGCTTTTCTTGGAGTACATGACAAGTTTGAGAAAGGGGTTTATAGGACGGTTTACAGTAAGTCTACAGCCTATTGAATAATGTAGGTGTTACTTTAATTGTATTGATAATTTTTTAAAATTTTAGATGAATTCTTCAGTGATGTTAACTACGCTAACTGGGATCCAAGAGCGCCTAGAAGAGCCACCACAAATTGCATTTCTATGAATAGGGAAGGGATGTTATACGATATAGCGTGTGAAACTATGGGAATTTTTATATGTGAACAGCCATCTATCAAAGCCAAGGATTGTCTTCAAACGCAGCCGTCATGGACTGAGGATTCTGGGCTGAGTAATGAAAATAGTAATCCAGATGAAAATATTAAAACGCTACAAGATTGTTTGGCAGGAAACATCGATATACGCAATAATTTTAATTAAATATATTACACAATTTTAGATAACATTTGTTATTTATAACGAGTTTAATATATATATATATAATTATGATTATTATACTTAATTTAAAAAATAAAATTATATATTGGCTTATGAACCATATTCTAATATATGAGTACGATTTAGCACGGAATTATTGTGCATTTAAATAAATATATTGCTTCATAAAACAAATTGGTTGTTTATTAAAATAATGAAATATGAGCATTACAAATATATCTTTGGTTATGAAAAATGATTAGCTTAAGGAACATTTTATTTATAGTGTGTAATAAAAATAATGATTTGAGCATTAAAATAAATAAGCTGTGCTAAGCAGCATTGGACTTAACCCGCCGTTGGTCGCGCGAGTATTGCATACGCCGTTGGTCGCGCCTGAGCGAATAGCCGCCTCTCAGTTCTTTATGTTTTTAAGTTTAAATATCGAATATTTATTATTTTTTTTATTTTTGGTATATTTTAGTGTTGTATATATAAAATAAATAAATTCTTTCAAACTTTTATTTACATAATGAAAGAAGAAAAATAAAATAATAAATATTTTAAAAGTAAAATATAATTTTTTTAGATATATGTTTAAAACTTTAAAAATAACATGAAAAAATATATATTATTTTTGATCTTGATTACTTTATTACTTAGTTATGCAATCTGGACATAATGCCGATGAATATTCTTTGCATATTGGGTTATAGCACATGTGGCATTTTATAGTGATTTTGCGATTTTTTTCCTAGGGCAAAAATTATATTTTGGACGATTCTATTCACTTGGTTTTGTGTGATGAATTATCGTAGTGTCAGGTTTCTCTCATAAATACTGCTATATTTTTATTTGCAAACTTTGCGATAAATTTGTTTAATTTATTTAAATTATCTAAAGGATCGAAAAAAAATTTTTAAATATTTTTTTATACTATGTATCAATAGAGTTAAATAAAATATATTTATAAAATAAATTTAAAACATAATAATAACAACAAAAAAGTAAATAATAATAAAAAGAAACTAAAACAAAAAAAAAATTCCAGCACGAATCTAACCCGCGTAAATAACGTTTTCTCTCGATCCTTGATATAACACAACTAATACGCAAAACCAAATGTATATCGAAATAGTAAACACGTGTTTGAGCCTGCAATATTGAAGAAAACATAATTCTTGAAAAGTAGAGGGACCCGGAAGTTAATATAATGCATACAAAAAAAACGGCATCAAAAAAAACGATAGGGTGAGCGCTGCGCCGTCGTGCGACCAACGGCGGGCTAAGCAATATTTGGATATGTGACCACTTTAAGACACACCGAGTATCGTTAACCATAATGCGACAAGTTATTAGTTAACAATAACAAGTTTTTTATTTAACTGATAAATATATTGAACGTATATCCGTATCGTGTGCTTTAGAGCTAATAGTAGGAGCGTAAACTCAAAATTGCCATCTCTTTCTCAATTATGAAGAATGTTGAAATGGATAGCTCTCGATCTGACTGTTAACGCAAATATAGTATAGTAGTTTCATTATGTTTTACAGTTAAGGCACAATACTACTCATTCATAAGAATTTTGAAATATAATTTATAAACTTAATTTCAAATTGTTACATAATTGTTATCTGTATTTAAGTGAAGAAAGGTGACAAAAATTTCTTATGCTAATATTATGATTATTTTTCGAATAATTGTCTATATAGCGTTTTTTTTTTATTTTCTGATGTTTTAATATTCCTCAAGAAATAATAAATTGCTTTAAATTTCGCGATGACTCTTAAGAAATTTGGTCTAATATATATGCATTATGTGAAATAAAATGCATTTTAATTAACAATAAAGATATAACAGAAGATTTTTTGTGGCAAAATCGGGGATTTTTATATGTGAACAGCCATCTATCTAAGGCACAATTAAAAAACCTGGAACCTGAGGACTCTAGCTATGAAAAGTTAAACATAAAGGTAGTTTTTATTATAAAGCACAATTTTTCAGAAAAAAATATTGACTTGCAATAAAAGTAAAATTATATAATATAAAATAATAAGCAAATGCTTATTATACATATTTACTTCTATGGTTTTTATCTCTATAGCGACTATGTTATCTAATCGCATTGTACTTATAATATATACATATAAACATATAGTTTATAAATGTGATACTAATTTTTATTTTGTGTTTATACAATACAAACAACAAAAAATAGGTGTTTTACAGTTAATTAATAACATTAAAATAGGTTATAAATTTGTAAACGCATTTTCATTATAATATGAGTTTTAAACTATGATGCTTCATAAAGAGTAATCTAAGTAAGCCGATTGTTCATTTTAATTGTATTTTTATGATACCTAACAAAAAATATATAGCAGTCTTTAATATTTCATTTTCATAACAATAAATTATTAAATAAATAAAACATGAGTAAAATCCAAATTTAAAAAAGCCCAATTATTATATGCAAAGTATTCCGGAAAGAAGATAAATCCAAAGTGGGTATCACGCACAATTATTCGAGCGCATGAAAAAGGGCTAAAAACGGATAACGAAAAGGTCCGCTTGCGGTTGGTTACGCAGTCGAAGCACACAATTCTAAACTCGGTTATTAGGCGACAGATATTTTTGCAAAATTTTCACATTCGACCCTGGGTCAAAGGGCCTTTTTGCTTTTCGCTCAATGAGGCCCTTTAACGTCCGACCTTTGACCTTGCGACCGACTCGTTAGAGACCCAACGAACGAGACGCTACTGTACCCGCACCATTACTTTCGACAAAAAATATTATTCAACATCTTCCTAATGTGTTGTTTTTTTATACATATATATTTGAAGCATATATACCTATGGTTTATAATATGATTTTCTCATTACAATGCTATTATACAATCGAGAATTTGTTATTTTTATGGTTTCAAAGAGGCTTAGCTTATTGCTGCTATATTAGTCCCATGCAGTACTACTTTTTTTTAAACATGTAATACCACTCGAACAGATTATGTGATAAAAGCGTATTACATCAAAATAGTATTAGTCGATACGGGTATTTATTATGCTTATATGAGTGCCGATCAAAAATTCAGTAAGATTATCACTCTTAAATGGATCATAAGCAAAAACCTGTCTTGTAGAACCTTTCATCAAAAACTAGATACTCCCAGAAAATACACTTGTCCTATGTATATAAATATATAAATACATAATATTTAAAATATTCTATAAAATAAAATAGTATCGGATTAAAAGGTTATTGAACTCTATATACGAAATTTGTAATATATATCACTTAAGATATCTACGAGAGTTGGATTGCTCTCGCTAAAGCCAAATTTATCAGTGAGTTTACGCAATACCTACAAGGTTAAAACTATTTCGTTTTGCTAAATAACTAGCTCTTGATACCGCTTAGAATTTTAGTTGAAGAGCCCCAGGGCAGTTTCATTCCTTGTAATTTCATATACTAAGGATGGTTTAGTTTGAGAAAAAAATAAAAACACGCTGAAAATCTAGTCAACAATAATTTACATTAAACTTACTTTTCATTAAAAATTTAGGATTACATTTTATTCTCGCTCACAATTTAAATTTTATAAGCACAAAATTACTAAAAATAACATAAGCTATAATTATAAAGCAAGTAGAAAACCCTTTGTTTAATCTACTTTTTGATTTGCTAAAAAACTAATATGCTCGATTGACTACCGTAATCGGACAAGCTAAAATATCATCATCACCGACACGTACAAATTTTCATAAATATTTTAAATTTGACTCAATAGATTATTAAATTAAAATAAAAAAATTATATGAGAAAGCATTGGCAAAAAATTCAATATCTGCAATTAAAATTTTATTAAAAGCTGGAGTTCCTCAGGTAGATTTTCTAGGGCCGTTCCTCTTTAACTTGTATGCGAACAATATTGCAAAAATATAAAATGGAAAATTGAAATCAATCAAATTAAAACAGAATTATTAGAAAACGTAGACAAACTTTACGACGACCTCTGTTAAATGAAGAGGACAATAATGGCAAATGAAAAACAAGCGTCAAATACACCTGGACTCGACTTAAGAAAAACTTAAATTGAATAAACATATTTTGGAACTTTGCTCTGAAGGGCTTACCGCCATTGCGGTCCTTAGACAGATATTTAATAGAAAGAGCATTATAATTAAAAAAAAAAATCTAATAACAATTAATAATACATATTACATGTCTGTCCGATATGGAGTAACACCAGTAATACTAATTTTTACTAAATTACAAGTCATTTAAAACAAAGCTATAAAAATAATATATAACACACCTATTTATACTAATCTAAAAAAATGTATATTAGCCTTAAAATAAAACATAAAAAACACTATAATTTTCATACCAAAAAATATTATTAAAATATCTCGCGAAACCAAACTAACCCACGGTGACTACGATAAAAACAACATTAAATTTAAATACAAGTACAAAATTTCAAGGCACATCATGTTTTAAATGATAAAGAAAACATATCATTAATTCCAGTTCTTTAATGAAATATACTCAAACTATCATTAAATTTATTGTTTTTTATCTTATTTTATTTTTTTCCTGTATTTTTTTCTTTCGTTTAAATTGAAAAAGGTTTTTTATTTTTTCTCTGAAAAATCAGCCAACCAAAAGCATTTGTGCTGTCTATAGTTGTGTTTCACATGTTCGTCAATTTAAAAAATGGTTCAAAAGAGTAAGACACTAAAAATCATCGGTGATGACTGCATAACTACAAAAATTAAAATCAATTTACAGATGTCGATTTAGGAGTTAACAGATAAGACAAGATATATTCATGATCAATTATTTAAAGAATTTGGAAAAATATTGAGAAGGCGTGGAAACAAGGCGTATGGGTTCCACGTGCATTAAGCGACGAGAACAATGCGACGCACCTGCCTCATATTGCGAGAATCACGCGAGAAAATATTAATGCTCTCAGATGGACAACTGAAAAATCATCCTAGCACCATAAAATTATTATTTATTTAAGTCTCTACAACAACATTTAAATGGTATTAAATTTAATAGTGTTAGAGAAGTTCAAATACTTCGATTAAAGAATGTTGTGTCTGTTGATGAATATTATTTGTAGAATAATATTCGAAAATGAGTGTTTTTGAAAAAATACTTTACATTAAAAAAAATCTGGGTACCCCATATTAAAATTAAATGGTTGGATGTTAAATATTTTTATTGTTCCTCCATAAAACTGCATATGATAATTTTTTTTAACTACCACCCTTTTTTTACATATATATTTTGATATATTACATTTTAAATATATTTGGCTTGTGATGTGCTAAAAATTTTTTTTGAAAGAGTTTTTCTGTAATGTGGGTGAGAAAATGTTGCTAAGCGTTAGATTAAAAAATCTATAATGTCGGTTAATGTTTTTAATTTATTGGTAAAGTTACTTTAACTTGCACAATAATAACATAATATCTATGATTTCCATTGTAATCTTAATGCTTTACTCGAAGTCCTTAGTAGAGAAAGTTGCTTTTTGTTTACGCGCACATTCGATACTATTGTATATAACAGCAAACTCTTTGCGGTTTGACCTTTGACCCTTGTTAACCGAAAAGAACCGCCAGCCGCCACTACTCTAGTATTCACAGCAACTACTTCAGTCATGGAAAAAGATTTATTCGCAGGCTTTATAATGTGTTGTGCTAGCTAGCTATTCGAAAACGTCTTGGTGATATATAGCCCTCGTTGCGATGCATTATTTATGAGCGATGAGAATTAATAAAAGGGTCCAAATTTAATAATTCCGAGCAGCATTAGCGGCGTTGTGGAAATTTTTAATAGGACGTTTAGCTCATGAGCTTTCGCAGAAAATTGCATAATAAATTTGCGCTCTCGTTGGCCTTAACGGTCAGCGCGTCACATTTCATAATCTGATTATGGAACGATATGGAGCTGGTTCAATTTCGTATATAAGTATATATATAATATATGGGTATATATGTTAATTAATTATAAGCTGAAAAATCAATGAAGCATTTGAAATATACATGTGATATACGATTACATGTACGAGAGACGTCCTACATAGAATTAGCCTGAATAGGTTATATAAATTGAATTCCAGTATTTCGATAAATTATATTTTATTACTGTTTGGTTTATAAACACAACCACTCACACGGATTAACACATATTATATAACAATAAAAGGATTTTCATCATTAAATAATGTATTTTTTAATTCAAAACGAAACATAGTGGGAGACCATTTAACGGATTAAATACGCGCTATAAATTTATCGAATTGAGAGTAAATAACGCGCTTAGCCGTTTCCAAAATACTTTATTGGCCAACAAAAAATATTTTTGTAGACCAATTAAATACTCAAAATTAGCCTATAAGTTAAAGTTGACAGAGCCATGAATTTTTGTTAAGTTTTTAAGCAATTACATTTATTTTTTTACGTAATTTTGTGTGATTTGAATACACATTTATTTTTATATCAAGTGTGGTTAAAATATATTTATATTATTTTTTAAATTAAAAAATATCAGATACAAAGTAACCAACGAAGGCTCGTATGATTATTTTCATTGCATTTCTTACTTATTTCAAATATATAACAAACAATAAAATTTCGTATGGTAAAAACATTGATTTTTCTACCAGTGAATAAATGTTATCTCATTTTCGAAAGAGCTTTTCCGTGTAACTCTGCACCTCTAACCTGAATACTCGTTTACACACATTATACAGCTTTCGAAAGCCTTGCGTGTGTCAAACAACGTATTAGAGCCCTTTAATTACCATGTCTATGAATCAACTTCCACGTGAAAATCAACACCGATACATCAACGTTGAAGGATGCCATTACTTTTAATTAAATCGAAAGGAGATAATTATTTACTATTGATGTTTCAGTTAAAATAAGTAAAATTAAACATATTGACTTTTAGGCAAGATGATAATCCAATATTTATCTAATTTAAACTAATTTTTATTTGCTTGAATATTCACTAAAGTAAAAAAAAATATATTGCTAAAATTTTAATCGTTTTAGATCTGGAATTATTCATGTCTACTTTTAATTTTTGTTCTAATATTGCCTATCAATTAAATATCCATGCTTGATTTAATAAATAACGCCTTATTTTTGAGATATCCTTACAAAAAAAATATAACGGTGAGTAATTTAATAATTTAACATCATTTGCAGAAAATTTTTTTTTTTGCTAGATGCGTATTTTTGGCACCTTTTTTTACATTCTAGCATTCTTATTATAAATAAATTTTAAATAAATTAACAATATCAAATCATTTTAAAGCATTTCAACAATTTTATGAATACGTTACCCACTAAATAAATTTTATGTGCCCAGAACTGAAAATATACCATATTTTTACCTATCAAAAAAACAGAAAATCATATAAGTAGCTAAATCCGAAACAAAATTAACTATGTTTTTATTTAAGATATCATAATCCTTTAAACTTTACAGTGTCTACTATTTTTCGGTAACATGCTCTGGCTAGGTAAACATAAAACCAATCCAATCAAAATAAATCGAAACATCCCCGTTGATAGTAAATCAATTAACAAAGTTTTTAAACCTTAAAATTTATATGTTATTGCAAAATTAAAAAGTAAAATCGATACGGTATATGTAGATAAATTAGATAATACAGTAATCAAAGAACTTTAAAAAAATATCGTCCATTAGTTTGTTATTATATTATGAAATTTCCCCACATGTGGAAAACCGCAATGATTCACAGATTAATAAACCAGAGGAAAAAGCTACAATTTTGATAAATTATCGCCGTAATAGTTTATTGTAAAATAATTGAAAAAAAAAATATTATTGCACTCGAAATAAAGCCATGAACGAATAAATATGTATTTTTCATTCCTAATATTTTGTGCAAATTAAAAAAGGTTGCAATGGTTACATACCAGTTATTTATAATTAAATAATATGTATGTTTCAATGCTTCTATAAATCTTTCTTTAAATGATTTATAAAAAAAAATCCGTTTATAATATAATATAAGTTGCACTCACCAAATTTTTCAGCGTCCTTTTTCTGATTACAACTGTCACTGACACATTTATTTTTAACACTACACTTATAAACCACCCTTTATCACTATTTATATTTATTTTTATTATTTACACTTTTTTTTTATTCGCACTATTCACATTTTTTGATACGTATAAAGCACTCGTCAATATGAAGATGAATTTCACAACTTCATGTGTGCTGTACCTTTCCTTATTCTATGTGCAGAACAAGCACAACATTTTCTTCCCCAATTTTCTTGCCACTTTTTATTTTTAGTGGCTGATCGTTTTTCAGCTTATCCGAAAGCCTCTCGATTCAATATGTGACACAAACTGATGAAATGTCTTCAGAATCGATAGATTCCACTAAATGATGCAACTATCTTTTAGGCTTACTCAGACGACAATCATTAAATTTAATTTTGCTATTACGATTAAAATTTCGATAGACACTAAACGAATAAAACAATGCGCATTGAAAAAAACAAAAGACAATATTTTTTATTTATTCCATTGTTTTTTGAAATATTATATTATATATTTATTACAATCTGTTTATATATTGTAAGGCTGATAGTTCAGGTATTTTTCCCGTGTCTATCATCTGGCTGTAATGAAAAGTAGATATAATTCTGATATCTCCTCTCTTATTTGTTTTCTAAATTTGAATAAGCGTTTTACTTTTTCTGTCATGTTTCATCTGTGGAGTCATTAATTTTATATTTTTGAGATTCTGGTATATTGATTCTACTTTTCCGGATTGTTCCACGAAATAAATATTTTGCGAGTAAAACGCTGTTTTAAAAATTGCCAGCATAAACACAGTGTCACTTGTCCAGATATGGATTTAGTACTTTCATCGCCATGTTTACTAATCTTCCTGCAGTTCTGATGTATAATTTGAAATTACAAATATAATCGGTATCTTATTCGCAAACCATTGTATTCAACATTCCATATTTGGTTAAGGACTGAATGACGTCAAATCATTCCCTCATTCAGGGAAAGATTTTGCTTTGATTTGTAAACATTATTGAATTTGCCTAAAAAGTAATCAACAATTGGTTTCACTTTCGCCAGCCTATCTGTACTATTTTATATTGTTGTATTTTTAATAAAATTGTATTTCTTAACATAGTTTTTAGAAATATCGGTGTCTCGATTATGGAGTTGGTTAAATTTATGAACTATACACATTAAAATAAGTCAACTAAACCGTTTTTTCAGTTCATTTACTGCGTTCCATTGTGCGAATTTTTACTGTATGTTTGTATTTGTGAGATGTTTGTTGATGATATAAATTTATTTCCGAAACTAATATTTCGAACAAAGCATCACTAATAAATAAATTAGATGCTTTCCCTATTTTATAGGGAAAAAATTGTTCCCCTGAAATACCTTCAAAATCTAGATTATCGCTTGTTGGAGCAAATTCACTCCAGTCTTCTAAGATAATATCACTATCAAACTCACCATCACTGAATAAAAGTGAATTCATCACACGCGGTATATACGTACACTTGAATTAAAATCACTTTCGCACATATCACTATATTCACAATCACTGGAAAAGTCGGACAACGCGTTTTAAATTGTTTGTAGAACAGTTTTATCTCTTTCGTCCATTTTGGGGTGATTAAAAATATTATTTTTTAATAAAACCATAATCACAAGAGATCACTGAGAGAAATTTTCGCGATACGTTTCGGTCGATAGTTCAAAATCAATAAGTTTTACTGTGATCTAACAGCTAAGAGTATGACATGTATTAAAAATTGAACAGTCCACGTACTTTTATCTCGCTCGAGGTTTGCTGTCATGGCGACGTTTCGCATGAAAAACTTTAGTTTGTTAGAATTTCTTCATTCTTGCCCGGGACCCCGACTTCAATAACTATTACTTCCGGACGATCGGAAGTCGGTGTTTGATAAGCTGAAAATTCCGAACAATCTCAATGATGGATCATTGCGCTTTTGCTGTAATCTCTCCCTGGGTCATCGCATCACCATTGTACCGCAACAACAATGGCGACCCACCCGCGTATATCCTGTGTCCGCAAATCGACGACCCCTTAGCTATACCTTAACTCTTTCCACGCTAAGTCTCCGCGTTATTGAATATCATCAATCGACTTCTCCAATATATGGTAGTCCGTAGAAGCGATAAAAGCGCTGCTTTCTACGGATACACCATTACGCTACAGTTAATAACATTTGACATTTGCCATACTGAATGAAAAATGTACAAAATAACATGCATTTTATACGTAGCTTCTATGGGGACCCGTACAAGTCCTTCAGCGCAAAGAAAGAGCTGAGTGCGCAGCTAATCTTCAGAGCTAAACCTCTTTTCTTACGATATCCCAGAATTTAAAAATACACGTATATCTAATAAATGTACGCTACCGACACAGCTATTTAAACGAGTGAGTAAAACGCTAATGATAAAATACTTTGCCTCCCATCCCAAGCTAAAATTTAATCAACGTATTTTGGAACTTTACTCCAAAGGACTTGATGCTATTGCGACCCATAGACCAATATTTATGAAAGAAAGCGAATCTTACAAAAAAATCAGCTATATTATTCCTGGTGTGGAGTAACATCAGTCGATTTTTTTATTTTTGTTATACAACAATTGAGAGAAGTCTTTCATAGACTTCAAGCATCTCTAAAAGGTGTTCACTGTGGATTCCAGATGTCAAGCTTGAGCTGGGAATGTGAAGGTAAAAGTGGTGGCTTCTGTAATTTTCGCTGGTTTTAAGTAGGGCTCTCGAAGTGCAGATGCCTTAAGCTTCAAAGTGAATGTTCAAGTGTGAATGTAAGTAAAAAAATGATTCAGACAAAATGTCTGAGGAGAAGTGATTGAGAATAAGTTGACCGCGTTCCCGTATTTATAAATATGGCACCATATATTGAACATGTTGATGTCCATTTCTTGTTTTGTGGAACGAGCAATTATAAAAGTGGCAAGTTTTTTTTAAGAAATTTCCATTGGCTGCTAAAACAAATTTAGACCAGCCATTTCAAAAGGAAACCCAAATGAAAGCAATATATATTTTTTTGTAAAACGATGTATATTTTACTTACTTTATATTTATACTTTGTGACTTTATCTGTTAATAAATTTCTCACGGTGGTCTCCCACTTTAACTAAAAATCAATTTTTTCAAAGACATTTGAAACACTATATTACAAGTTGAACTGGCATTTTTATAAATTGAAATTCATCTGTTTAATTTGGAATGAAAGAATAGTTCAATCAATGAAACCCGAAAGTATATTATTTATTAATCTATATTCGTGTTTTTTTAAAGCTTCTGTTTTAACCTGACAGGCGTAAACCCAATGCGTTACAATAGGGTGAATCTGTACCAACTGAGTATGTCAATCAAACATAATGAATACCAACAAGTAAGTATTAACCACTAGACAAAAATCTGGGAATTGGTGACATTTATATTATTAACTATAAATTAATATGCGTAATACAATTTATAATTATTGGATGTCACTGTAGCTAAAGCCAATTTTTTATTATTTTATAAATAAAAACGCAATTTTATAATTTAAAATTTGAGTGTCGCTGCCGGGGCTCGAACCCGCAACCTAGGAGTTACTAGTCTGAGACGTTACGGACTGCGCTATTCTGTCCTCAACTATATAAATCAATTGATTTTCCTAATGTAATATTGAATTATATTATATCCTTTGTCATAACTTGACAGGCGTAAGCCCAATACGTTATAACGGGATCAACGGAGTGAGTCAATCAGATATAATGAATTCCTGCAAGTAAGTATTAACCCCAGATAAAGTTTGCGAATCAGTGATATATTTATATATAAAAATTATTATGTGTAATATAATTTACAACAGTTTTTTTAGATAATTGCGCATTTTCTTATAAATAAAAATTAGAGTGCCGCTGTTGGGACTTGAACCTTCAACCTTAGAATTACTAGTCTGAGGTTGCAGGTTTAAGTCCCAACATATTTTAGATTAACTATTTTGCCACTTTTATTTTGGTAAACAACTTATTAACAACTTAAAAAAATGTTTTTTGATATATACTATATTCGTATAAATAAGCCTAATAACCGTTAGAGACATTACACATTAGTTTTTCCTTTTATTTTTAAGGTACTATATATATATATATATATATATATATATGAGATAACGGTCATCCATAGCTATTGAGATATTTAAGAAAAAAAATGACTGTAGTAAAAAAATCGAACGATCGTTAACGATGTGGAATGTCCGCATGCAAACGATCAAGACGGCATTTTTTTTCCTTTAGAATTTTCTTTAGAGATTTCCGTGAGAAAATTACCGGTTTTTTCCTTTGCCGCAAGAAAGGATAAGCTCTTCACTTTTTATTCTAAAAGGACACGGCCAAAACCGCCATTAAGGGATGCCGAAAAATGCCGGATTCGAAACGGTGAGATTTCGCAGCCGCGATAAAGTTCAATTCAACAAGTATTCGCATAAAGATAAGCCATCGGTGATAACATCAGCTAAGGTTCAATGACAAAAGGCACAATCAAGAGTTTTTTTTATTTAACTATTGTCTAATTTCCTAGATGATATATAATTAAATAAAATGTAATGGAGCGCCTAATATTGATTAAATCTTACATAAAACATATTTAAGTATAAAAAAATAATAAAAATATGATCTTAGTTGAATTAAATAAGCGTATAATCTGACAACTTTTAGTTCATTTAGTAACTTATTAAAAATAAGTAACGAATCACATGACTTTTAAGGCATTAAGCGATTACTACGTCTTGTAATTATAACGACGTCTCTTTAACTAAAACCCCACCGAGTTTTGAGACTGGGGGTGGAAATCCGTTGTGATTCCTCCGCAAATTAATTCGGCAATTAGTCGCCGCCGAGAGGTGTTTCGCATAAAGAGATAATATTTGTTTGCGACGCCTTATCTGCCCATTGTTTGCGCTGAAACGCGGGCAGGGGTCGGCAACGCTGAGCCCCTGAAACGGATGATTAATTGACGACCCAGTGACACGGTGAACCGACTTTGTACGTTACTGCCATTTCAATTGGACGCCCTTTATTAGCTGTCGTTTGGTTGCAAAGTGACGAGAAAGTGACGTGATAAATTAAAATTAAAATAATAAATAATTATAGTAACAGTAAAATCTTAGACGATTACTATTAAGAAGATATAATAACACCTTCACGCTTAGACTGCTACGCTAATTGTAAAGATTCGAGTCATACATATTTTTAAATAATTATTTGAAAATAAAATGTCAGAGGGATAACAATTTATTTAAAATATTATTAAGGGATGGAAACCGTCATATACCGATTTAAAAAATATGGCAAACATGCAGCAACGAAGAATAATAATGCTTTTTAGCTAAAGTGGTGTCAAAATAATACTCTATATATTTATTGTTCACTTGCTTCTCTTGCGATCCCTTATAATTTGACATTCTTAAGGGTTAAATACAAAATGATTTATATTAACAATAAATATAAGGTTTAGGATATTGAATTATATGATAGACCCTCGGCAGCAATTAATTCCAAATTAATTTGAGAAAGCATTCCAACAGCCTTAACCCCCCAGTCTCCAATGTCTCCAGAGGGGTTAAGTTTAAGATCCCTCGTTATTGTCGAAAAGTCACGGAGAAAGCGCAAAAGTCGCACAGAAGGTAATTGGCACTGAGTTTTGGCATAATTTATGTAATGTTGTTCGTTCTAGTTCGATCGTGTTACTTCGTTTGTTAATTCGCTTGATTGTTTGCGTAAACAATGTGAGAGTTTTAGATTGTTTTATTTTGCAAATCGGCTGTAACTTTGCCATCGAAACGAGTAAAAGTTAAAAAGTATTCGACCCAGTTTTACTATTAACTATTGGAATAGAATATAAAAATTCTTTATTATTAGTGCTGGTATTCTTTAAGGCTGTCTTACTATATTCAATATATACTTCACAGACAATACAGCAAGATGATGGTTACATAAGATAAAATCACGTTTTACTAAAATATCTTACTATATTGTCTTTTACATCTTAAACATAATACGACACTATTTTACTACAAAACAAACTTGTAAAAGTATTTATATTATAGTATTATATTACAGAGATACATATTAAAAGCAGAACTACGTATTAAAAAAGTATTTTTCAGTAAATTTTCAAGAACTACCAGTTATTTATAATATGTCTTTTTCAAAACTTCTATCAGTACATATAATATTTTTAGTTTTATATGGTTAAAATATCTATATTATTGCTAGTTCATTTAAAGTACAATAAGGGTGTGCTAATTTACGTTGATTGAATCTTGACTCTTTAACACTAGGTTTACTACACCCGTCAAATTGACGGGTTTCCGATTTATTTTGTAAAACACAAAAATTAAAATACATATGAAAACAATTCATTGATCAGTAAAAAGAATTGCTTTTTTGAAACACGTGGTAAATATTGATATAACAAAATAAATAAAAAGTATTTGGCAATACCTGACTAAAAACTATTTTTTATAAATTATGTTATTACTTTAATAACAAAAAAATATATTGAAAATAAAATAGGTAAATTTTCCGAAATTTATAAATAATGTTATTTATTTAACCACAAAAATACATTGATATAAAAAATAGAGAAAAAATATTTTTGTAACAACTTTTGAACAGAAAATTAAACTAAATATTTTTAATAACATAATTTTAAGGTTTGGAAAATTTAGGGGGTGTGACTTCGTAGCCAGTGAGACTCATAGTGTAGTCTAGTTTTATTATATTATAGTCACATATATTGCGACAGATGTTTTCTCCGAGCGGTGGTGGAAAAGCTGGCGGAGGGATGATCAATGACGGAGAATATTTACAATAAGAACAAAACTCGGTATTATTTATGGGATTTTTCTGGTCGTAACGAGGGCTTTGTGTGGTCTAAATCCACTTTCCTTATTGATAGATAATCATTTTGGTCACAATAAATTAGATAATTTTGAGACAAAGATCCTTTCAATTGTGGTCATCTGCGTGAAACAATATTCAATAAAAAATATTTAAGATGTTATATTAAGTTTTATTTGAATAGCTTAGAGTGTTATTGATTTTTTTTAAATAGTATGGCAAAGAATTATTTATTTCTTTCAAATACAATGAATTTAAAAGTACTACTGGTTTAAAAAAATATTTATTGCACTCTAAAATAAAAAATAATAATTTAAGTTATTTTATAAAGCGATATTTTTCTCGTCAGCATAAATTACGTATCTAAACAGATATTTATTAATAGTTTAAAAGCACTGAAGAAAATCAAGAATTACTCAGATTTTAAAACATTTAGAATAGAGACTTAAATTAGACCTTCTTTATTCGCGAAATTAAATTAACTTTATATTATTTTTAGCAATCATGATTGCACACTAAATAATTAAAAAAACACTTTTTAATTGCCGAAATTCCATACATTTCTGATTTAATATTATGCAGATGTCGACTCTATCAAAAGCTGGTATTGATTTTTTTTAATCATTACATAATAATAAATATAAATTGTGTCTAAAGTAAATAAAAATATTAATATTTTTTAGAACACCAAATTAAAATATTTGTAATTTTTTCTTAAATATATGTTTTGCAAATATATTTTTTATTATTTCCCTAATTTTAGTATACGAAAAAGTATATGCTAAATTTACATTTAATTTAAACTGATATATGATTTCCCGTTGTCTAGTTTGTAGTAGGTATAGTGTTTTGATAACATATAACTTATATAACCCAACGGCTTAAGTCAGTAATTTAAACTTATTTTTTAATATTTAGATATCTTCTAGTTTTTCATATTGATTTACTTTCTTAGTTTTACAGATAGCAAAATAAATATGAAACTATTAAAAATAGCATGGTATACAGATTTATCTTATCTATTACAGATTTGTAAATTCAAAAGTATCACAATGGAATTTTTTTTTCCATTTTTACAAATGTCTCGCTATACATTTGATAAATTTCAGATGTGACAAGTAGCATATATACATATCGATGGAGTAACGCTTAAAGCGTCCAACTAGGTTTATTGCCACGTACCACGTTATGACGTACTCAGTCACGTATATACGTTTCGCTCCTACGTATTTATTCCATATTCGAAAATTTCTCCGTCATGTGTAAATATGATTTATTGACGGCATCGGAGTCCTCGTAAATCTCCTCACGTGTCACATTTGTTTCGTTCCCCCACGGCTTTTACAGATGTTCTACGGAATCTGTGAATTTGATTAAATTACGGCTCGCTTTCATCTTTGCCTCTTTGTGTGATCTCGGCTCTCTTTCATTTTATTTCATTTTTTCCCCGTATACTCGGCAGTTGTTATTATTCGAAAATTAATAAAGCGTAAAGAATGTCGGACTCGGAAAATCCGAAGAAAAGATTTCGCTCTAATTAAGACAACAAAAGCGGTTTTTGTATTCTAATCGAGACCACCCCCTTTGGTGAGATATTATAAATCAATTTCGTTAGGTCTTTGTTTCCGAGCCATGATTATATTTTTTTTTGCTTTTCTTCGGAAAAGCGAACGGAGAAAGAGTGCTCGTTTCATTCCGGCGCAAAGACTTATTCAATTATGAAACTTTGGTCAATATTCTGATGGAAGCGGAGGCGAGGGTTGTTTAAGTGTGAAATTCTCGTCTCGTAGGAATTTTTTTTTGTTTTCGGGCGAAGGTTTTCTGGGAATTCGTTTTACAATGGGAAAACTCGTGATTCATGGCGAGTCAATTCTCTGGATGTTCTTTAACGAGTTATTTTTGGCGACGCTTACTGTGGTGGTTGAATTGGATGTATTTTATTTAACGCTCTGGTAAAATAACAACAAAATGATAATGTAACATTTCATTAAAAATAAATAAGAATTTGAAGCGATACTGATACATATAAATTAATATACCCACATTTAATATATGTATGTATTCAATTTTAATTATATTTTAAAAAGTAAAAATCTTTGGTTGGATTAATACTTGAAATGTATGTTAAATAAAACAAACTTTACAACAGAAAAAAATAACTTCAGAATAATTATAAACATATATATATATACGGTATTGATTATCCTCTGCAGAATAAGACATTAACATTTTTTAAAAGAAAATATATGAAAATAGATCCTAAAGACAATTAACTGTGAATATATAGTATCGATATAAATAACGAAAAGGCACTCTTAAATATAACTCCCAAAAATGTACAAGTTTTACTGTCGCCGAACTTATGCAATTCTCTGGGGTTGCACAATTTCGTATTCGTATGAGTATTCTAATACTAGAATGGTCTAATTAGATGTTCATCAGACACACACAATGTATTTTGTTACGACCTAAATCATCCAGAGTGGTCAAAGCTTTAAGGATCAGCGGACACTTTGATCTTTTTTCCTTTCCCTAATCGTAAATAAGCTGTAACACTGCCATTGAAAATTAATTTACTTTTGACAAAAACTTGTATTAGGATTACCAATTTTTCGAATTGATGCACACCAATCTTTACATTTTATTGATAAGCCTTCAATTAGAAACATTTAGGAGTACATAATCTGTGATGCTCTGTCAGACATAATATAAATTAAAAATCACAAAGGTTCATATAGATGTTCAAACTTAAGTTTTTCTGATATAGTCACTCACTAATAGTCTATCATGCTAGTTTTTAATAAATAATAAGAAACTAAAAGCTGCAGTGTATGAAATATTTGTTTAATTTGTGCGTTTTTCGCATCAAAATGTGGCAAAGTATCGTAAATCTCATTGGTCGTAAACAGTAAAAGTCTGGGTATACCCAATCAATGCTTACCCTGTAATTAATGAAAGCAAGTAAAAGTTTACCAGAAGGGCCTGGCCCTGAGTTATGTCCGAGGGCTTTCGATTAATATCCACCGCCGTCGCGGTGTCCCTGCCAACCCTTTGGAGATACGAGAGCGCAACCCTTGCGGAAATGATGGGCTCGCAAATGGGTAGAGCGGACGTGATGGGTCGGACCTCGATTGATCTGTTCATCACGTACTGCAGTGCGGCAGGGTCTCAAATTTGAATTTGGAACACATCAAACTCGCCCCGGGTGCCATTATCACGTGTCGAAGGCGTGCAATAATCCACGCAAAGTTTACGACGCTATCGAAAAAACTTTTGTTTGAAGGTTTTTGGTTAAGCTAACTTATGCGACGGTGAAGATGAGCAATCTGTCAACTGTTATAAGCTTAAATATATATTAAAGACTAGCAAAATTGGGTTTCTGTAGAGTAATGCAGGTACATTGATACATTTAAAGAACAAAATGCCATATTAGATGGTCTTAAAAGCTTGAAAGCAAGCTATGCGGCGCTCTAGTAACATTTGTTTGGCAGAAGTGAGAGCAATACCATTCCTTTTGCGATTGTGGCGAGAGCACAACGACCGGCGGCGCATCGTCCGCCGATCTCATTCATAACTTTCTATAATGATTTAACTATTACGCATGAAATGTAATAAATGCTACTGTTGCGGCTTAATTGCCACCCGTTACTATCCATCCGCCAAAGATTAATTAACTACTAATGCCAACTATCTGCAAGTCTCTACATTATAGAAAAAAGTTACTTATAATCAATCCAATATACTAGAAATCTAACACTTAGACTTGTCAGCAAAAATAAGTAACCTCACAGCTGCAATTTTTCCTTGATATTGATATTTCTATATAAACACCATATGATTATAATATATTTAGGTGTGGCGATCACACACAAGGCCTTGTTACAACCAAAAATATCATATATAACACTCAAGAATTTTCCGGTGCATTGAAAAAACCTCACACGGACATCATCTCTGCGCCAGCTTCTCCACCACCGCTCGTAAAAAAAATTTCGCCATTTATCGTCTGTCGTAATTGTAACATAATCTAATAAAACTAGTTTCCACCTTGCGTCTCACTGGCTGAGAATTCACACCCCTAGGGTTCCCAAACCTCAAATAGATATTTAAATCCATAGTCCTCATAACTTTTTTTAACACATCAAAAAGAATGAGTATTACAGAATCTGATACTATTTTGAATTGTCTTATGAAATTTGCCGCTTAAAAATAAATTTTCACTAATATCTTGAATGTTTTATACCCATAGCATTTTCTATTCCGCTGCATACTAAAAAGTCCCAGATGCCGAGAGAATCCGTCACGCCAGTGTTACCAGAGTGCTGCCAAGTTTTGGCCATAATAAACATGAATAAATACATATATAAATGTAAATACCAGTATTAACCGTTTTTGTCTTGGTATTAAGAAACCACAGTATTGTTGCAATCCCTATAAATAGCCCATCCATATTTAAACTGTAACGAGCCTAGCATATATTTGTAATACAATTTTTCAATGATAATGTTTCTGTTTGAATTATAACCATTACACAAAGTGCATTTTCTAAAGATAAGAAAACGATATTAAATAGTCTTTTTCTATATAGTTGAATATTTTGGAGGGTCGAGAGTTAAAAGGAGCAGCAGCTTCTCCTTTGTTTTGAAAAGAAAAAACGCAAACATAGCGTACTAACGAAATTTCTACCTAAGCACACCAAATATTTCTATTTTATACTTTTCAATAATTTATTATAAATAATAATTTTTAAATGGTAAAACATATATCTGTAAAATTATTTAGGAGTGAGGAGAGAGGCAAGATATTACGTAACGCAATCAAAGCTACGAGAAGTATATGTACAGGTATCTGTACTATGAAATTTTGCTAATCTTTAGCTTTAGTACTTTTATGGGGTAAATATATATATTTTTGATGGTTTGTCAATCTTAGTTAATCTACCAGTAGTCAGTTTCAGCGTTTATGATAAATGTTTCAATAAGTTAGAAATATTATTTGTGCATATAGTAGCTGACAGTTGTTCTTAGAGCAGCACCACATTTTTAATTATACAAATATATTTCTACAAATCCCTTCACAGTCAGTGAGTCGGAAAGTATATTAAATGTTTCTTTAATTTCTGCGACACATGTTATTTCATATCTTAGTCATTAAAATGTAAATAAGGGGAATCCGCTACATTTGAAAACGTAATTAAAAAACTCATTTTCGTGGAATTCCGCGCGTGCTGTTTTTAACCCATTCACGCTAATTGATCCCGACGATGGACCATAAAAATGCGTTTAAGACGACAACAAAGCGAAAGAAAGCAAAAGCAAAGTGAAGAAAAAAATAATTCCGTCCCCGACCATTACTCACCGTGAAGAAATGTTCGAGGAGCGAGATAGAAAGAGAAAGAGCGTGGCGACAACTTAGGCTGCTATTTTTGTGGGCACTAAAACTGCGACACCACTTTCTCGCGATTAGGGTATCCATAATTTACATAAACCTAGGTGGGACGTTGCGCGTGGAATGATGAATATATTTTTTCGGCGACCTTTTTTACGGGGGAATACCCGAATGAGTAATTTTTCTCGCCTCTTTGGCATCGAAATCGAATTATTTATTGTAGGGGCGTTAAACTTTGCACTTTCTTGGGTTGAATTGTAATGTAGTGTAAGTTATGTTTAAGAAAAACGTGAGATAATTACTGTTTTAAAAAAAATTAATTGTATGTAAAAAATACATACTGTATTATTATTGAATATACAACAATATAATATACAATAAAAATAAAATGAAACCTTAAAAATATAATCCATTAACGAATCCCTGCAAACTGCTTTCGTTTAAGTATAATTTAAATCTGTGTTTGCTTTTAAAAAAAATAGCTTAAAACAGTATACAAAAAACGGATTACTGTTTTATTGGGAATTTAAACTTCTTAATGAATATTTCTTACTAGCTTGAAGTAGTGCAAGTAAACTCGTCAACATCACTCCAAAGAATTGTCGGGTCAGTAAATTACACTACTTTTCTATTTATAATTAGAGGCAATAACACTATTAGGCCATTAAAACGTTAAACAAATTTTTTTGATAAAGCGTTTTGACCATCTAAGATAAAATGCGTTTCTTTATTAAAAACGGGTCACTACCGTGAAAAAAATTTTAACGGCCCAAGTCATAATATATGCTAAAATCCTCAAAACGTCTGTTTGCTTATCGGCTAGTAGCAAATTAAAAAAAAAAACTCGCTACCCTTCAATTGGTCGTCACAACAAAAAGTGTTAAGACAACAAAATTTCTCATTGAAGAGGCCATGGATATAAATCATTTCTTACACGAAATGTCTAAAGACTTGGAGTTTAAATACAGGTAGTTTAGATACCAGTAATACCGGTATTGGTGGAAAAATCGATGTTCGATACTATTGGTATTACAAAATTAAATATCGGTAGCACCGAAAAAAATTTTGCGGATTTGAATTTTTTTTCAAATGAATACATTTCATTTGCTAAAAACGATATCTCCATAGCTAATCACTACAAAATCAACGCTGCCTATATTTATTGATAATAGAAGAAAATAGAAAAATGCTTATTGAAGGAGATTAATCTGTATTGAAAGTCCCAGTATTGCAACCAATAAGAGACCAGCGAAGCCGCCGCTTCTCTCTTCGCATCCATTGGTCCAGCTCGATATTCGGAATTCAAAGCCAACCCACTTTAAGACGTCTGCAGCTTACGGACGCATCCATGGAAAACACTTCTCAACCGTTGCACAACATTCTCTTAAAAAAAAATCTCCTATACGTAAGATCAGAATCATATACTAGCATATCTTGTTGAAAATAAAAATGGATCAGAAAAATCATTTATACTCCTTAATGTTCAATTATCTAAAAAACATTTCTGATCCTGTTCAATTAGAGCCAAGTAGGTTATTTGACATTATTTGACAAGCAGAGCAAAAAGCATGTTTAAGGCTATTGCGCACTACGTGATTATGTAATGCACACAGTGCTCTTTAATTGATGCGCTTATCGCAAAACTAATCTCAACATTAAAGAGGCTTTGTTGCAAATAGTTTTTACATACTGTGTTATGTTCTTAAACGCGAATTATTTTTTCACACTGCGTAATTGCTTTCTCTTTTTTATATCATTTTTTTTATAAAAATAAAAATAGATAATATTAATCTAATTATTTTTTTTGACGTTTATATTAAAAATGAGCATTCTGTTGTGCACTAGGTGATTGTACAAGGCTCACAGTGTCGTTGAGCTATTTAATTAATATACATATCGCAAGGCAAATCACAACAACTCTATATGCTGCTTACATCAAATAAAATACTATAATCGGTAACTACTTTTATGCGATGAAGCACATTGGGTTTCATTTTATTATGTAATCAACATGAAGTAATGATCTTGTTTTCTTAATAGGTCATCTAATAATATTTTTTCATGCTAAATGGTATTCTAATGGCGGATGACCACATACACAGATTCTTAATACGAAGCTGAAGTTTGTTTAATTACATGCTTCATTAAATTTCAACTTAAGGATCATTGATAAAAATCAGTAGTTTAAAATTCAAATAACTTGATAAATGACATTCATAAAGAAAAAACATAGCAATAAGGTAAGATTAGAGCCTTAGGGAATTAATAACATGGTATTGTATTTATACGACTTGTGTTACATTCATGTCTGTATTTTTTATATAAAAAGAAATGGATATTGCTTAGTTATACAATTTAAACAGAAATGTGAATACTAAATATAAAAAAAACACAAATTATGGTCACCCTATTTCTCTTATTTATTTCACATGCCGCGAACGTTGTTCCTCTTTTTAACGATCCCGTTTTATATAGACAGTTTGAAACAGCGGCCGTTCATAGGTTACCATGAAAGAGACTTTGTGTCCCACACGTGCTAGAACTTTTTTTTGTTTAACCTACATATGTTTAGTATTATAAGATCTGTAAGTTTCTGAAGATTTTAAAAAAAATCGCAAAGATAATTATATTATATATGGTATGAACATATATAAAATTGAAAGGATAGGGACAAGGTAAAGTTACTGGCGGCACTTTTATCAGAGTTTTTCCAGATAGGAAACGTTCATGACCACATTTCAGACAACTTCTCGTCTGCTAGAGTGAAACCTTTATTCTAAACTTGTCCGTTGAACAAAGTGTACATACACACTATCAGTGCAACTTGCGCTGTATAGATTCACTTTTCCGCGTCTTTGCATCGGAGTTTCATTTATCTCTACGTGGAGTTTTCGCGAACGCTATGTGTATGTCAATTAAATGGCAGAAAATAAAAATGTGTATTAT
This sequence comes from Plectrocnemia conspersa, assembly GCF_051122295.1. Lineage (NCBI taxonomy): Eukaryota > Metazoa > Arthropoda > Insecta > Trichoptera > Polycentropodidae > Plectrocnemia > Plectrocnemia conspersa. The sequence continues at coordinate 24,005,986 of NW_028277177.1, read as the reverse complement.
ATGAACGTTATTGAAACTAAGTTTACGGTAAGCGGAGACGAGTCAGCGGTTCTGTAATATAAGTGTATATAATACAATATATTATAGATGTATTTCAATAAAATAAAAAACACAGTTTGTTTCAAATGCAATAAACCTTAGGAATGTATATTTTAATAGCTTATTTTCTTTTAGACATATTAAATATATACCTGCAAAATTTTTTCTTAAAGGTCGATTAATTGATTTTTTAAATTAAAATAGATTGTAAAGGATAAGATGAAATACCGTGCAAAATGTATTCAAATATATTCAAACAACTCTCTATAGGTGAAATATTCATTTTGCACGTCGCAGTGACAGACTCGAACAAAGTCTTATTCCAAACTTATTCATTCTCATTTCCTGTTTGAAACATTTCGGGGTTCATGACTCGTGATTCAATTCCGTTCCTCAATTATTTTTACAGTCTTTCAAACACAAACGGCACGTTCTCGGAATGCACATGTTCTCGGTGCAGTTTTATATGTTTTATGGGCACCGAGTTGACAAGTGCTACTAAATAAGTTAGGAGAGAACGTCCACAGTACCTATTCCTAATGCACACAGCCGTAAACAAAGCTGTAACAACAATCGAGCCAACCCGAACAATAAATAGTTTCCTTCTACCGGGTGCACCAAACTGTTGTTTATGCTTTAAGAATCAGTTTTGTGACGAGAAATCAGATAGTGAACTGTGGGTAATAAACCCCGTTGCGAAAGTGTGGCAGCGATTGGTTTTATTCGGGTAGATACGATAAGAGAATTAGGGTAAAAGATAGACTTATATGCCGAGCGAGCGGATTTATTTAATTGGATTCGGTGGGGAAGTTTCGGCATTTGAATGTTCATTAGCTTGCAGCAGGCGATTAATGAATTGAGATATTCGAACGTGGCGGGTTTGTATGTGTTCGGTGATTCATCAATCACCGTTATTATTAAACGTCGGGGATCATAAACATGCACCGCCCCCTATAATACTCCATCAAACTCCTAAATTAATTTCTGACTTCATACATTTTCAATGAGTATACTGTACAACAAATATGCACTTTTTCTATGTATGTATTATATGTGAGGTACACAAAAATAATGATGTTTTTCAACATACAGTTTTTAAAAATAATTTATTTTAGACTAAGTAGTAAACACGTATTTGTGTTGTAGCTTTAGTTGATAATGATTTATTAACAAAAAAAATCTTATATTAACATGGAATAATATATGAATTTTTTTCTTTAGAAAAAAATTTACGTAACTGCATATTTTATTAATTTCAAATAAAAAGTAACCCAATAGCTGTTACTAAGAAAATTTGTGCAATTCATGGCGGCATTTTGTATATTGTCAGATAATACCGGAGATAGTTAAAAATTAAATCTAGTGTCTTGAATTTTATGGATGAGCTTTAAAGTGGACCACACAATTTGGGAGATAAAATAATCATACGAGCTGAAATTGAATCATATTCAATGGTAAGCATTTAAAAATTATTAAACAAGGTTAGTACTTTATTGTCTTCTACCCAAAGATTTAAAAAAAATATTAGCAAGAGTTGAAGATAGAGTGCTTGGGTTTCACATTAATGGACCGATCATTACAGAATAATGAGAACAAAAAAAAGACTAAATCCGGATTATACCCTGAAAATGCTTTTCTTTGTGTATGATGCGATATCAAATAAATTGTTTATCAAAAATAGTGATGGCAGAAAAGTATAGTAAACTTTCAACTCAATTGAGTGTTGCATTAAGTGAAAAGAGAGCATATCTAGTAGATAGAAAAAAAATATTCTCCAACATAACAACACGCTGCTGGATTGAATCGGAATAAAATAAAGTCTCATTTTAGTCAACGTATTCAACAGACTTGGTCCTTTCTGATTACCAAATGTTTCTTTCAACGAAACGTTTTTTTTTTAAGAAAAAATATTCAATTAAAGAATAAGTAAAAAAATGATCAATTTAATTCAAAACAACATCAAAATTAATATATAATAAAATGCACTAGTGATTAATTAAAAAGGTGAAAAAATGTTATATAAACAAATTTTTTTTATTATATTATATATATTAAAAAAAATCGAAACACTGAAAAATACTATTTAAATTCAAAAAATAAAAACATCATTACTTTTGAGTACGCCACAGTATACATAAATCAAAAAAATTTGATTTAACTATAATTGAAAAGTGTACATTTTAAATATAAAGATAAAGGTATTACAATTTTTACTTATTTGTTTAAAAGTTAATTTAAGAATTATGATACATTTATTTCCATAAAGCTAATGATAGTAGGGGTCTATTTACAAGTATTTATTTAAGTTTATTATGGCCAAAACTTGGTCGCACTTTGGTAACACTGACGCGACGGATTCTTTCGACTAGCAACATCTGGCGCGCTCGCGCACAGTTACGGGCCCGCGTCCCATTAAATTTGTAAAACATTATATAATTCTTAAATCATCAATAAAAATACTGTGTCTAATTGCCACGCGCCACCTCCCATCGCCAAAGATGTTTTGAAAGGTATGCATGACATATTCTCTAATATTTTTATTAAATTTAATAATATTAAATTCGTATATTATTTGAATATTCAAGATTCTTATCAAATTTTAAAATAACTTCCTCTAAAATGAAATTAAATAATTTAATATAATTAATCATTTATGCTATAAAGGAGCACACAAAACTTAGTCGTATAAAATGATATTGTAAATACATCTTTACTTAGGCTTATTAAAAAACATGATTTCGTTTTTCAGAAAAGCATATAACCAACCAGCTAAGTGTACCATTCTTTTTCTTATGCTCAATAATATCTCATGGTTAAATCAGGGATGTAAAAAATAATAAGGAACAAATATAGTCAATAAATAGTTATTAAATGGAATCCTAAATTGATATATGTACATTTATTTAAAATAATGAATTATTGATTCTAAATTTTCAACTAAATAACAAATATTTTACAAATACTAAATAATTTTCTCATAACCTAAATCAGGATTGAGTGACACAGGAGTTTGGCGGTTTTAGTTAGACACGGTAAATTTATTTTACATTAGGACACAGAATTATAAAATTGTGTGTGCTATTTATTTATTTATTAAAATAAAAAAATAGTTAATTATGACCATAATAGTGTTTACTTAATATTTTTTTGCTATATTTCCAATTTTACTTGCAAATGAGTAAAATTAATTATATCAAAGAAATTAAGAAACTAAATTACTGATTTAATTTAGATTAATATTCAATTTATATGTATTTATTCGGTTTAATATATCAGTTTTAAATTTAATCATAGCTTAAGCTAGTGGATCTAAATATTTATAAAAATAATTTTTGCATTAAGACACAGAAATATAAATTTATGTTACTTACAATAAGAATAACGCAGACAGAAGTAAATCCCAAATTAAATGTATCATACCTGAAAATAAAATAAAAAATATTATTGATTGTATAATAAATGCTCTATATTATAAAATTAAAATAATTAAAATTAATGTTATACAAAAAATAATCAACAAATTACTTTTAAAACTTTTTTTATCCTGCTTATAGACATATTTTTTAATTAAAATAAAATAAAAGATACTTATAAGCTCTTTGTTGAAGTATACCCATTAGGAAATAATACATTTTTATTTGAACTCAGCTTTAAAAAATGTATTAATTACTAATTAAATCAAGTTCCCTTTTTCCTTAATTGCTTTGCAAATACCTTTCAAGAAGTATTTGCAGAGCAATTATACTCTTTGAAGTTGGATTTAGAAAAGTACTTTTCGATAGCTGATTTACACTTTCGAGTATATAATTATTTATGTTTTAAATTTACTAGTTTAGACAGATTCTTGTAAAATTATTAATAAATTGTAATAAAAAACCGATGAAGATTAAGGTTTCACGTGAACTTTTACCAATTGACTATACATAAAATCAATCAGTTTTAGATAAATTTAAAATATATATATATCCCATAATAAATGAGTCTTGTTTAACATTCTAAAAGGAAAGCAAAGCATCCCTTCACTAAAATAAGCCTAAAACTGATATTTTTATGAAATCTAGCATACATATCTGATGGAACATTTAGGGATTTTATTAAGAATTATTACAACAATAAAATAAAAGTAAATTGTGCCTGATTAACAAAAAAAATATTGTTTTAAAATATTATTAACCAAATATGTATTCTACAACATGACAATAAAAAACCACACGCAAAAAAGATTATTAAGGGAAAAACAGAAAGCTTATCTTAAAAAGCATTTAGAATAAAATTGGTTCCTCAATTGAACATTCTCAAATTGACTTGAATATATTATTTAATGATAAACCATCAGAGTTTTACATAGAGACGAATCTATGGAGAAAGAATAACAGTGAACATTTAATTGCAAAATATATACTTTTTTTCATTTTATATATTATAATTATTTTGATTTACCTTTTAATACACAAATTTGATGTAAGTATTAAATTTTAAATATAGAAGTCTTACATATATATGTGTTTATTTTGCTCATAATATTTTAACAATATATTAAATCAAAAAGTATGAAAATTCACTTGCAACATTACGGTTAAGCCAGTGGCGTGGAACGGTGAAAAAAATCTTAAAAAATAATAACTGTTAAGCGCACGTGCACACACTCAAAATGTTTTTCGCGCGAAAAAAGTTTATTTTTCGCTTTTCGCTACACACCAGGTTCCGATTTTTTTCGTTTTATATTTTCGCCTTTCGAACCGAAAGCTAAAGCGGTTCCGGCGGTAACTTCCGCCATCGAAGCGGTTTTGTTTTGAAAATAAACGCTTAAATTGCGATTTAAACAAGGAACAGCCTTGTCAAAAAATAAATTCAAACGAAACAGGATGACTTTTCTTGGTATTAAAAATACAGCGAAGAAAATTATGTTTATTTTAAATTTATTTCGCTGTATCGAAAGCTGGAATTGGATTAAAGGCAGTGTTGCGGCTCTCTCTCTTTCTCTCTTTCGGTGTTATTCAATTTTCAACGATGGTATTATTTAATGTTAAATGATTTCATTGTGCCGCTTTAAACGATTTGCAAATTTGATAATAAATGGAAATTTTTGCGGTACGATTGAAGCTTCAAAATCGCGCGTTTTTAAGCGGAACATTCAATTTGTGAGTTTTCTCTAGAGACACCACCGATCGCTGAAACGAAACTCGTTAACCAAATTTTAAATTAGTTTCATTTACAAACTATAAAAATTAGTTTAGTACAGTCGTATACATAAGTTATACAACTGCAAAAATAATTATAATCACTGATTTATAATTATTTTTGCATTTTTAATTCTAAAGTTTTTATAAAATTTTAATTTGTTTCACAGTACACACTGGGAAACACTGATTTTTGCCACAATTATAAGAATAATTAACAAATTTTCCAAAATATATGTTGATTAATTTGTTTCAGCTGTGTCGTTATTTTTTTCTTGTTACTTTTTTGTAATTATTTATTGAGAAATCGTATTTTTTGTAAATTAAAATTTGTCTTTGAAAAATATAATATTATTGTTTTTAGATAAAATATTTATTTTTAATAATAATATTATAATAGTGGTATATATGTATTGAAATAAATTAATATTGTTAATCTACAATAATTACTTTATATTTATGTTTTTAATTTTATAATTTTTGTTGTATTTTTTATATTATTAAAGTTTTTCATAGTCAATCCAATTATTGACTAATTCGCTTCACATAAAATTTGAATATCATTAGATTCAATATTTAGGCTATATTATGCAATTATCTATGTTACGTTAACTCTCTACGCTTATAACTAAATAATATATTAAAATAAACTATAGATCTTTGAGGTATATAACGTATTTTTTCATCACACATGATGTAGAAATGCCTAGACATCTAAGAAATAATAATCTGTGTAAATTGTAAAAATACCACCATAAAAGCTGATAACAGTTAATTGTACATAATATATAATTTATTATAAATCTGGGTGAGATGATTTAACAAGTCATGGATTTGGGTCCTGATCAAGTGAATGGTACTGATTGATTGCCATCTGTCAAAAGATTTCACATAATAAACGAGGGAGCTTAGACAAATAGGATATTATGCAAATAGAAAGCCAATCGCATTTGGGTTTAGCACTACCTCCAATTCAACAACTCTTAAAAGTTTCAAGTAGGCCGTACAATTAATACAAAGGTAGTTAAAAAATACTCCATCACAAGCTTTAACCCTTAAATGCATGATTTTTCTAAATTTAAAAATAAATAAATTTTCATACTAAAATTAGCCTGAAAATGACGGCAAAAATAAATTAAAAGATATTTAGGCTTATTTATGGACTATATTTATAAAAAAAATGCTTGTCGTAAATATACAACATCGTGCAGAACGCAACCAAATATATTAAAATTAAAAACATACAAAAAATATTTACAAGTGGAAATTATTTAAGCAATTTTTCTTCTTATTGAAACATTTTTCACACATTGTTTGTAAAATTCCATTGCATTTCAACATATCGCATCTGTTTCTCTTGATCAATATGGGCCAGTGTCTACACCTGCATGTTTTTTTTATTTTATGCAACTATTACAAAAAATAGAAATCAAAAATAAATTAACAATGGTAGACTCACCTTTTTGGAGTATATAATTAATTTTATTTCGTTTTATATTCACTAGCACCAATGAAAACAAATTTTGAAATTCCCAAGAATGTGACACATCTGCATCCAACGATTTTTTTTAAATGGCATTATCACGCGTACAGAGACATCTATCGGAATAATTTTAAAACACAATGGCTCGGCGTTTGTTACACATATGTAACACTATGCAACAGAGTTCCTTTATTGATCGTAGACTGAGTAATAAGCGCTTAAATAAACTGTTGCAGATTTGCAACACCATGCATTTAAGGGTTAAGACTTGTATACAAAATACTGGTCTCTTTTTTTATATACGACTTTTGAAGCTTTTGTGGTAATTGATGGCTATTGATAACTGCATGAATAATATGCAATTCTGCCGAATTTTATTGTTCTGTTAGACAAGCCGCTGTCGTTTGTAAATTTATAATAATATTTTTGAAACCGTTAAAGTATTTTTTTCTACAAAATTTAGTTAAGTATAAGTAAAAACAATATTTTGATATCATTTTTTAAAATCATTTTTTTTTTATTATTCAAAGGTTCATTTTAAAATAAATATAAATTTCAATTAAACTGTCGTATAAATCATAAAATCTATATATGACTATAGCCAAAAAAATTAAACATGATGACAAAAAACTATTAGTAAATAGTAGTTATTAACACAATTTCTTAAATATTTTTTAATAGGTTTTTATTTAATATTAAAAAAAATAGGTATTGGATTATTTTAGCTACGCTTAAAAAAACAGATAATGACGTAAGAAAAATATCTTTTACTTTGAACTATATTTATTCTAATATTTAGTTTATGTTACAGTGAAATAATTATAAAAATAAATAGACAAGGGCTTTTATTTAATTTAAATTAAAATAAGGTTTTGATGTAATTATTGATTTTTAAGATAATATATAAGCTTAAGACTAATTTAATGCTTTTAAATAGTACGAGGGATAATAAGGAAGACGTGAAAATGTAAAATATAATCAGTTAATTTACTATATATTGACCTTAAATAAAAATTTATTATTAAATTTAATTATATAAAAAAAAAAGATTTCTAAAAAGTTCTGAATATACAAACACATCAAAAATATTCTGAAAAATGTTACCGTAACGCTTCTAAAATAAAAGCGTTCAGATATAAAAACCAAAGCTCCTCACAAAAAAACCGAGCATCTTAGAAGATATATTGCAGACGTCGTTTACGTTTAAAGAGAAACTCAACTTGCTCTAAAAAAATAATTCCGAGATTTTTAGTGGAAGTCTATCTAGCTAAAACGTTTCTAGAATAATCTGATGGAAAACGGGATTGATAAAATGACACTTTCCGACATTACAGACGGTTGATTGAAACCCATCTTTATAGAGAATCTTAATTATTATGTAAAAAGAAGGAGTCCGCAATAGATCAAATGGATTTAAATAATCTGCACACACAAGAAAGTTGGAGTTTTCTACTGTCTTATTTATGTCATTAAAGGGCCTACGTTGGACCCAAGAGGATATGATTTAATTATAAAAGTTTGTGAAATTATATATAGACTAGTGAAAATATACATGCAATAAAAATAAACGCATAATTATACCGCAACAATGCTTTTTAAAAAGCATAATATAAATGCTGTTTTTTGAGAATGGCGAATTGCTCAACAAAAATTGTACTACCGATAGATATATTTGTACTTCACTGTGAATTATAAATGTTAATACTATTTTTAGCACTCGAGAGATACGATTACTTAGCAATATATATGATATTTATTTTCGTATGAGAACACCATAAATAATTTTTATATTCATGTGTAACGCCGGCTGTGGCAATTCTGTACCCAGCATAATTGATGTTTGTTCCTTGTAGGATACCAAGCATATTCAGAATTTAAAATGAGCAAAAAAGCATCGCACACAGACACATCTTAAACACTATATGTATACAGGGGTAGTTCTAATATCAGTGATGTACGGCATATTCCTGGGAACGAAAAACCACCAAAGGCAGCGTTTATGGTCGCATTATATAACAAGCAATTCAGATCACGAATCTGATATATTTTGAGCCCCGCGGATATTTACGATCAGATATATGGCTCAATTAGTGTATCATGCGCGGTGCGATAATGGAGAACTGGCTATAAATTCTCGCAATAAAATTTTCATACATTCTAAAAGCGATGCAGGCTTTGGTTAAATAAATAGATACATAACTATGACACAAAAAATAGGTGTCAATGAAATGGCGTTGGATTTTATAAAAACTAAAAATGGAATTTTCCTGCATTGTTTTGTATCAATGATAAATTTATTTTTATTATTTGATATTTTAAATATTAAATAATTTACTGCAATAATCTAATATTATATCATGTATAAATATGCACATGTCTATAAGCCATAAAAGATAACAAACAAAGCGAACCAAAAGTGTAAAAGTCCATTAGCGCATATTTCTCGATGTTTACTTTGTCAAGCAGGGCACTTTTACAAATATACTCTAAGTATATTAGGATATGCTTTGTATACCTATGTTATGTTTGGTCCAACATTATACGAAAGTTAATTTATATTATGATTAGTATTCTAAATATAAACACTGATGACAAAAGCCAAAAATAAAAATCATCAAAGTATTCCTAAATACATTTTTTACTTAAATATAAACATTTAAAAAAATAGTCACAAACTATATTTCTGATTAATTTGTATCTAAAAATTTATTATTAATTTATAATTATTTTTTACGACCAATTGAAACAAATAAAAATAAATATCAAACCGGCACAAATGTGAGACTACACAAGTATGTTCACACAACTATGGAAGAGAGATCTCGTGAACAAATAATTTCATTAATAATTAAAAAAATGGCGTGGACCATCTAATAGCAAATTCGTTTAAAATCGTTAATACACATTACACACTGCACACATTACTTTGGTTACTGATCGCCAGAGTGATCAACTTAAGACTTGAACACATTTTAGGAGAGAAGGGGGGTTTAAGAAGCGATGCAAATAGCTCGTAAACATTTGTCAAATCAATCTTTAAGCAACATTATAAAATATGACACTGAGAGGCTACGAAAACAGGAGCGAATACAATCCAGGAGATTGCATCTATACATCATAATCAGCGTATCGAATCCCAGCAGCTCCACAGCCAACAATAATACAACTCGACATGCCAACAAAGAATCTCCGACAGCCAAGACCTGCAATTTCAAATTAATATTTATTTCTCTATATATGTGCTAATTTTTATATAAAAGTCATTAAAATGAACTATTACTAAATTTTTACAGCGTCTATTTGGCTGTAAAGTCAGACCCATTTGGCCTTAAAACCCGAAAGTTTATAATTCATTTGATGAAATAAATAAATTCAGAACCTAAACCCTAAATTACCTTTCATATAATACTTGCCCCAAAAATTGAATATATAGTCATATAATACATATTTATGTAAATAAGAACACACTTTAGTAACACATGAGCAAATATTTTATAATTCAGTTCAATTAATAATAAAAATCATATATACTATTTATTTAATATATTATATTATAAGACTTAGTGTATATTGTTATTATGTATTTTTGTTAAGCTTATAAAGTATCATTAATGTGAATTTATTTAATATATCCCATCTTATACAATACATATATACATATGATAGCTTATGGTATATAATTATGGAAAGAGCTTTGGTGTACCGTATGTGAAAAAAAGCAATCTCTTAAAAATTAATTTATCAATGAACAATTTATTTTTCTCGAAATATATTTCTAGCAATTTTAATAAAGAAAAAAATAATATATTGATGTTCGACATTGAGAAAAGTATTTTCATACGGTGTAAATATACATATGTTTGAACTATGATATTTTAATACAGAGCCCCTAATTATATTATCAACATATTGAGATCATGCTTTGAATATCAAAGCAATGTTGCTTAATTTATTTTGAGTTCCTCAGAAAAAAATATATTATTACTATGCTTAAAAAATATTAAATTGTCATTCTAAGCTAGCGACTATTTTTAGCACGTTACTTCTTAAGCTTTTCTCTCATAATATATTTTTTAAAGTTTTTTTTTTAATTTCGCCAAAGGAACGTTTATTCAAGAAGTCTGTTCAAAACAAAAGCTCAAAGCTTTCCCAGTCGCACATATTTATGTGTATACCGCGTATAGTTTCGGACTGTCGGGGTTTAAGTCGGACGCTCGGTGGTTCAAAAGACAAAAGGGTTCAAGTTTTGTTGTTCCCGCGAGTCTGGCTCGGTTAATTGGATTGCCCTTGTTTTGTCGAACCGTTAGAGATAAACGTTGGCGCTGTTACAAGCTACAAACTGGAAAAATTAAATCAGTTTTGTCGGTGTTAAGGAAAGATGCACAATTAAAAGTGGTTAAAGGTGAAGTCGTACCCCTGGCGACGACACTGCTTTGATTTTTCTTGCTTCATTAATGTGCTAATTCAGCATAGTAATCAGAATAATATATAGGCAGAACACGATATGTATATGTTGAAAAATACAAAGGACTGATTGACATAGTAAAAAATGTGACTTCAATAATGCATTAAGATTCTGCTTATTAAAATTACACGATCTTTGCGTATTTAACGTAAAGTAAAAATCGGTTTTATTATATTTTCCGTTATATACCGTTCTTAAAATAGTTAGTGATTTTTATTAAATTCTATTGGTACCGAATTTATGCAATCTAAAGCAAAAACACTTGCTTAACATAGAATTTCTAATAAGATATTACAAATATAACATCAGAGATTCCATCAATTAAAGAGTAAGGAGGATCGTTGATTTTCTCAATTTTTCATTATCGTATATAAGCCAAAATACTCGTATAAAATAATCACTTTAACTTTAAATTTTAACTTATATACAGAGTTTACTTCCGAAGCTTACACTAAATCAATACAGACACCTTTAGATACCTTCAAAGTACGGATAAAGCTACTAGCAACGAACATTTTAGATTTATGAAAGGTTTCCTACTTTAGAGAGTTACAAAACCTGTTTATCCGTAAACCTATTAATATTTTCTAGGTGGATTTTAAGGAAGCATTTAAATGCGAGAATCATTATCATATTAAAGCGGGTCATAGTTGTATTGGGATAGATGACAGAGATTAGCAGTAAGTAGCATTGTGAGAGATCAAACCGAAAATTAAATCTTCAGACCAGAATTAAGTTCAGTAAAAGTACTTTTATACGGATGCGAGACTTTAAAAAATATTACAATAAATAAACTAGAAATGTTTTTACTGTGGCTTTAGAGGCGTATACTGAAAAATCTGTGTTTTAGAAGAGTTTTCTATCACTGAATTTACTTCAGGATAGGACGCGATCAAGAATTCTTTTTAACCATCAAACGAAGACGCAGTATAAAATGATTCGATGTCCGAAATATGAGCTTCTTTATACTTAAAAAAATATAAAAAATTAAAGGTTGAAAAATCACCAGAAAAAAATATGTCTTGATTGAGAAATATGGACGGGAATGACAGCCGTGTGTTTTGTGAGTGTTTCGTGCAACCAAGGACCGGAAGGAATACTTGAAGCTAATTAACAAAATGGTTGTAAACACTTTTTTTTAAATATTTAAATTAGTGTTATACAATTTTGTGTAGTTTTCATTCAAAAAAGTAAGTAAGAGGGCTTTTTGCAACACTGTATTTAGTAGTTAGTTAGTAATAAATAGTACTTATTTTTAAATTTTGCCCCTTTTTGTTGTAAATGTTTTTAAAAGCAAAATTTTAAAAATTCTCTAAAAACTATAACTTTAAATTGCCAACGTTCGCCAAAATTTAAGTACGTTAATAATGTATAGAGAAGCTAATACAAATCCGCATTATTAATATAATATTTTAAATACCGTATAAGCTAAACATATTTAAAAAAATATTTGTGTTTTATAGTTTAGATCGATAAAATCAATTTCGTAGTTAATTCTCAAGCGCGCCCAAAACCAAGATTTTTCTTATAAATTTGCTTTACATGTGGCAAGCACTTGATGCGCGCATTTCTGTGCAATTAAATAAAGAGTGAAATATGTTATAATCACAGCGTTTTTCTTACAAAGTGTTAATTTAAGATGATTCAAAGCGATGTAGCATTTGGATTATAGACAATATAATCAAAACTATTAAGTATGAGTGTGCCAGTAAGTGTTTAGTTATATGAATAAGATATCACGGTTATTTTAACCAAATTACTATTGCCTTTTTAGGATCAAATATTAAAAGACAAGCAGCGGTGATTTGGCAATTAAAGTTACATTTTACTCACTATATAGTATCGTTTACAGTTAATTTTCAGAAGCAATGATTGATCTAATACGATTTACGTATAACAAACAATTAAAATATGACATATTGCAATAATTTTAAAAAATAAGAAGAGGTCAATCTACGTGTTTAATTCTACACAGTAATTTCCGTCAATTTTGTTCTTCGGTTATCGTTTAAATTTCATTTATGGATTATATGAGTAGTAATATTGTATTTAATGTGTAACTCTTGATAAAGGTCTTATTGTTCTTAATTATTTTTCAGAAGCAATGGTAGAACAATTTGATGACCTATATGGCTACAACGTAGAACTTGTATATATAAACAAAGAGTGAATCTTCTTATGTTAAAGTCACTGTCAGCAAGTATTATCTTTTTATAAAGAACATACTACATAAGTTTGATGTAACTTGAATTTGGATATTCCTATAAAGGAATGATGGCACAAAACAAAAATTGATTAAAAACCATGACGTATACATACATATTTTGCCACATTGGAAATAAAAATAAGCCACTCTTAGATAATTTGGTTATCGATTATTCCAGGTGAGCAATTACATATTTATAATCATTGTAAAATATCGTCTATTAGATAACATCCAAGAAACTACATATGTATATTGCGAGTCGTCTAGGTGATTTTTTTTGCTGCAATAATGGTTTTAATTTATTTTGCTGTAAGCAAACTTCATCAGCTAAATAACCGACTGCATCACAATCATTGTCACGCAATTGTCATAAAAGATAGTATCCCCAAATATCAATAGATAAAAAAATACGTTATTAGAATTTATACGGTTTGATCGACGTTAACCTCAATCTTCATACGTACTAAGTATATATTACATGTTCACGTTTAATTCAAGTAATTATATTCAGTCAAATCTAACGAATATATGCATTAAATTGCAAGCAATGATAATGTTTATGTATTATAAAAGAAAAAACTCACTTTTCGTCCTTGGAGCCCCTCGCCGGGAATTCAAAATTTAAAGATTTCATTACGAAGATTGTTTATCTAATTTAATCAATGTATGCTGCATTAAATCGAAAGCAATGATAATGTTTATGTATAATAAAATGAAAAATTCACTTTTCGGCCTCGTAGCCCGTCGCAGGGTATTCAAAATTTGCAGATTTGAAGATTGTTTTTTAATTATTTATCTTGTTTAATTAATGTATTCTTCTGATCCTCAACACATTATTTATATATTTAATTTTCATAGGTATAACACACCTAGTTAATTTGCAATCCGATTATTTATATTCAGTAAAATGACGAATTAATGAAAATTACTGTCACGTAGCAAAATTTTATGTATAAATAATAATTATTTAAATCTGTTATCACGGTAATGTCGGCCATTTTGTTTTATATTTAAATGCTTATTTTTCATTGGTCGAAACAACAGAATGAAATACCGGCTGCTCGATAATTAATCATAGAAAATTCAATTTTTATTTTAATTAAATATATTTCTTTTGTTTACGTGTAATAATAAACACCTTTCATACAAAGCGATACGATTTACAAAGTAGAATATTGAGCATTTAATGTTTCTTAAAATAGTTATATAAAAAAAGTTTGCCAATTATTTAATTCTTTAATAAAATGAGTATTCGAATATTTAAATTTGTATCATGTAATCCTTTTGTATTAATGGCACACATCGCTTACCATAATATTTAAAGGTGTATAAAATTTAAATATTTTATAAAATGTATTAAAAACCAAATGTGGTAATGGAAAAGAATTTCCCTGCGAATATTAAACGTGACAGCAAAATACGCCACCGTGACACAATGTCCAATGTCATGACATTTCATTTTGGTCATCACACGCCACCACAAACGACGCCCTTAATCTAATTTCGCATTCATTACGCCTTTTTCCCACAAATTATCCATTAATATTAATAAATCTAAACACGCGAGCCACGCATTAAAACTGTCGTTCTTAATCACGTCTGCGAACAACCACGAATTAGTGCGAATTTTCATTATTCTGTATATATTACTACTAACATAATAATAGTACACAATCGCATGAAAATGCTATAGCCTTAATGTAAAATATATATATTGAAATGGTTTTGCATGAAAATAAACGCGTGTAAATGTCAACTACATTATTTTTCAAGTTAATGTAATTTTTATTTGTTAATTAAAAAATTTTAAGTAATAAAATATTTTTTTAATATAAATTTAAATCAAAATTTTTGGTATTATATCTAACATATTTGCAAGCTTATTCATTATATCTTTATAAAATATTAAATGCCTACTCAAAGTAAAATTACAGTGACTCAAGTTCTAAACTAGTTAGGTAAGTAAATGCTTATCTTAAAGTATTTTTTAATTAATTCGTAATTTGAATATTATTTTATAAATTCAACTTATTTGATTAGTATATTTTTCTACATGCCTAATTTTGTAGTAAAATTGGATTATATATCTGTAGAAGTTTAAATTAATAACTACATTTAATATAAAAAGTCATGTTTTGACTTATTTTATGATAAATATTTAAATTTAAAGCTAAAAGATTGATTAATAACGCCGCATTAAAATTATCATAAATTGTGGTGGTAAGAAACAACCCTTTTTATATTTATTATTTCATGCTAAATTATCCTTGTTGTTTACAATATTTTCAGTTGTATAGAATACAAATCAGAGAGAAAACAAATTAAAGTTATGTTGTGTTCAATTAGTTTTCAGCTATAGTTACATCTCAATGGATTTTTTATTTTAACAAAAAAATACTTTATAATCACATGTGCTATAAAAGTATATTAAAATAAATATTTATATAAATTTTCAATTACATATACAGCACTGTAAATTAAATACATATTAAATTTAATCAGTATGATTGACTTTTACCTGACAGACCTTAGAACTCTAGTGTTTTTTAATTTATATCATGTCTGGGAGATCAGAATTAGTAATAATTATATAATTTATATAAATAAAATTCCGATTAATCATCACAAATGAGGTTTTTGTAGATGTTCCTAACCTTATGTATTAAAATCGTGATAAATATTTTAATAAAATTAAGCTAGTTCATGCATAGTTACGTATATTATTTGAAAAGTAATTGAGGCTTGTATTCGATCTTGTTACCCTGTTGTAACGCATTGGGGCAATGTTTTTAATATTGCAATAAAATATTTACAATATATAAATATATATTAAAGTGTAAAAATTACAAACAAAAATCAATATGAAATAAAAGGCAACCTTTTAAACAGTGTCTTAATTTTCCTTTATAGTAATAGTATTTTATGATAGAAATATACAATAATAATTTTTTTTTTTTTAACAATAAATATAAATACAAAGCTATTTATGTATGTATAAGTCATGTATTTTCAAGCTGCATAATATGGACGGAATAGCGTAGTCCGTAACATTTTAGACGGATAGTTCTGAGGTTGCGGGTTCGAGCCCCGGCAGCCGCACTCGAATTTTTATTTAAAAAAGCGCGCTATTATATATAACGCTAATGGCTTACGTCTGTCATGTTACAAGGAAAGATTTATTAAAATAAATAAATAAATAAATAATATAATTAATTTCAATGCATTGTGATATTGTTGGTTAATCCTTTATAATATTATATATTTAATTTTAAGCTCAACATTCCAATATCACATACATATTGTGATTAATATACACTAAAAAACAGCATATTATTTACATAGTATATATTTTTAGATAATGTACTTAAATAAGTTAGTATTTGAGGTGCTGGATGTATAATTCAGAGTAAAAAACAGATGGGTTTGATTCCCGTAGTGGAATTGAAATAACATATATTTAAATATATATCATTGAATTTCAGTGAGTTTTAATCAAATATTGTTACAGTATATGCTCATTGTTATTTTAATCTTTTAGTTATACAAATTTAAAAAAAATATTATTAGCCTGCATATGTTAAATTCTAAAAATACAGAAACTCACTTTTTGTATATTTGACGTGCTGGCAAACATTATTTAAATACGCTGATTAAAATCAAAATTAACTGTAAATTTAAAAATATTTATTTAAAAATATATATATTTTATACGACTCTTAAAAGTTTTTTCTGGTTTATATTTACTTTATACGAGTAGCGTATTATTTGTTGATAATTGGGAATTGTACCCACTAGCCAATCTCAGATTATATCTCAATTGTCTGCATTTAGTCCATATGTGTGTTTTCTATGTGAATATTTTGACCATAGTGTTTTGTTTAATCACACTGTACAAAATGTCTGATTTTTCATCGTGAATGTCAGACAAATAAGCAAATTTTTCATCTTGATATTTTAATTGAAATGATCTGTCACTCAGATGTGATTAAAATATTTAGAATATATTATAAGAAAGAGTATTTTTTTAAGATAGATGCTTAAGTCAATAAATAAAAATATATTTGATGGAGTCATTTAAAAAAGAGCTTTCATTTTTTGTAACGGAAAATTCTTTTCTCGAAAACGTTTCTATTCATTAACGCTTATTTGCGTCAATGTCATTCCGCCTCCTGTTAAAAGACTACCGATGACATAAAAATACATTTTACGTGAAGAAATAACGTAAAAAACATTTCTCGGAATTATGAACTCATCTGTTATCGAGGTTGAACTTGTCTCGCGCGATAATAAAGTCTCGAAATGTCATACTCACGTTTTTTTACGACTCGCTTTATACGTTTCCCTATGACGAACATTGCGTTAATATCAATATTTCATACGTATCGATCTTTTTACTGCACGAAGCGTAAGCTGGCGAAGATTTTAACGTGGCAGACCCTGGATATCTTACGGGTTTTAAATATTTATTGCGGCATATATCATAAAACGAATATAGTGTAAATAGGCAGCGCATAAATATATATATATACATATTTTATAAGACCTTTCACTTAAATTAATAGAATAAATTGAAAAAAGTAATATATTAAAAAAGCGTTTCTATTCAGATAACCTGATATTATTTAACAATTATTTTTACTATCAGCATATTTTCGATGCTCCACTAAAAGTATAAAAGCGAAAAAATCTCTCATCTCTAACGTCACTTACTCAAAAATTTAACAATTTTTATATTCAGCTAATTATTAATTGTAGTCTCTTACAGAAAATATACTTAATATACACTATGAATCAATACGATTCAGTTAATCAAATATTAAGGTGTTCAATATCATCAAAATCCAACTATTTGGTAATGAAAAAAAAGCCCAAATTTTTAAGATAAGTTTACACAATGAAAAACGACTTTAAAAAACTGAGAACACAAATAAATAACTTATAGCTTCTTTTTCATTCTGCAACTAATTTTTTTTTATTTATTTAATAAACATTTTTTGTTGCTGAGGGTAACTGTTTGTAAATCTTTAAATCAGGTTGTGCGAATGGTAAATTATGTTGAGAGAAGCTACTCAAGTTACGAATCTTTACAGATATGTCCGACGGACACGAGCACAGATCTGTCCGAGCTTCGCCACACACGCAAACTGTCTGAACTCGGACATCAGTTCTAGCTATTTAATGTCACAAAGTCAGAAGTTGATTCGGTTCGTTTAATTTAATTTTAATATTTTATGATTTTCATTTTATTTTTTACCATGAATTATTGTTGTATGTTTTTTTTATTTTTTTGTGTTTATTGTAAATTTGTAAAAATACAATGTATTGTTAATTTTTTACCATCGTAATCTGTCACAATGGTCTTAATTTAATTTAAATAAATATATTTTGCTTTTTCCGAGAAACAAGTAAGACTCATTGTTCTTGTCATGTCAATTATTTCGAGTAAAACGAGATCATCTGCACACTCTGAAACGCCTGCGGGCATACTCTGATCTTTTCACTATCCAAAAGGGAATCTACGCTGAACCCGTGTCTTATAATCATAGTATTTATCCATTGCGCTATTTTAACCCTTTCTAGCCTAGATTATAAAATTGATTGGGTTACATCGACCCTTTTTAGGCCTAGATTATATATTTGGCAAATTAAAACATTCCATAATACTAAATTTATACCGCACGCATTGTACGGATGTAAGCTTTCATTATTTCGCCTCTAATGGCGTAATTCAAACAGTAAACGAAGTATGCAAACGCTTCTTAAAAAACGATACAATTTATCCTCGGTTCCCTCCGCAGGGGGTTGGAAAAGAAATTACCAAATGTCTCGAGGGACGAAAATTAATTATTTCGGAAATTAAAAAAAGGAAACTCTCTTTAATGTACGCAAATACTATACGCAGTATACTTTTTTATGTGTGTAAGCCACAAAAGTAATTAAGCATAAGTAGCGGCCACCGGCCGTTCAGTATGTTCGATTTTTCCCACACTGGGAAAAATCGTAAATACCCTCTGAAAAAATATGTGCTACGTTATTGTATAATGGATTATCTTGTTTTTATTAATACGGGTCGGGTGTGGCTATTGCTATAATTTTTCATAGTCGTATAAGAAATTCATACGCACTAATCATGATATATTTATTATGGGTATTCATGAACTAATATTTATTGCTTGTGATGTACAGTAATACACTAAAATTAACACATTAATATGAACTTAATAAAATATTCTAAAAAAATGTATCAACTTCATGATTTCTAGTAATACGGATTACTTATCGATCATCGGCACATGCGTTTATTTTTAATTACAAAATTATTTATGACGTTATATTTAAATCGTTCCGAAAATCAGATTAAATTCTTGAAGATTCATGAAGACTTGTTGGCTGGGCCAGGTTAGACGGTTGAAAAGATAGCGACTGCTTTTTTAGAAATTTTAAATTGCAGAAGCTTAATTCATTGTAATGTCTGTTTAAAGACATGCTTGTGTTCTTGAATATTTTAAGGTTTTTCAATTGAAAGTTCGGATGTCAAGCTTAGAATATTTTTCATGAAGTAATGTTCTAAATGTAAGGTTAATAAGAAAAAGGAAGAGTCTATAGTCCATACTATTCATCGGTTTTTTGAGTTTAAGTTGAATTATATTTAATTTTGCCTAGTACACATATCATTAGATTTTTTGACCCATTGAAGCAGGTGGTTCTTATATATTTTAATTTAGAAACACTGACTATTTATTTAGTTAAAGCGCTATACTGACAGTTTTATGCACATATTCCTTCGTTATTTTCATCGGCACTGATTATCTCGTTAAATTATGACAATGGCTCCTTCCTTCGACTGTTCCTTATTAAGACCTAAATTAGGAATTTATACGACTAATTTCAAGTTACTCTAAAAGCACACTAATGCTGTGAATATCTTTAAAAAAATATTAACTGTCTGATTCTCCGAATATAAACTCAATTTTACTAACCTCTAATTATTATGAATAATACATAATTGCATTAACTTTATTTATACCTAATTAAATTGTATAAATTCTGCAGTATCCACTTGCTCTGAAACACCGTCTAAACCAACTCTATAATACAATTCTCTAAGCGATTTCGTTTCTCCAGTTAAAACCATCCGTTGCCAATTTAAACAGAGCGTTTCGTATGTGTATGTGCGCATTCGATATACAGTTTGTTTTTAATTTATCTACACAACTACCGTCGATTTAATGGTTCATCCAAGGTATACTATATATAAAGGTGCTATATTTTTAAAATAATCATAATTAGTAGATATTTATATATCTTTAATTGAATTGTAAAATAAAAAATATACATTAATCAACATCGCAAAATCTCTATTGCACCCAAAAATACAATGTATCTAGCGAGACTAAAACTGTTTTTTAATATTTTAAAGTCACATCATAAAGCAAAAAAATAATAAATAAAAATATATTGCACATATAAAATATATAAGCAGCATCCCACATATATTTTTTCAGCTCTTTATTGCTTTCGCAAAAAATATCGCAAGTTCATTAAGAAGCTGGATGGCTCGTGCAAGAGCAGCGTTCTCGAGCGCTGACGCTCTGGCAGCAACGGATCAGAATAAGGGACGCGATCGCGAAACTCTAGGTTACCAAGCATTGACGGATTGTCGATTTTTTATACCCTTACCAACTCTAAAAAGTGCTTCATTGAATAGACACTACGCCAAGAATGATCTCGGAATTTTTTTTGAAGAAATATTGCTAAACAAGGCAAACGCCCACACAGCCCCCCCCCTCTCCTCGGATTGGCCCTGTGAATTTTATTTCTACGCTTCTAGCAAAAATGTACTAGGATAATACGGATACGACCTGTATATATATCTTAGATATTTTCTTTGAATTCTCTCTAATAATAAGAGAAACTGCGCTTTATTTTGCATTCCAGACAATAGATGCATATTCAAGGACGCTACAAACAATCGTATCGTACAGAAGGCAAAGCCAAGTATCTTTTATGCTTGATTGCAAACTTTGACAATGTGAATATAAAATCTCCATTTCTGCTCCAAGGTCGGCAATAAATGGCTTAGAACTCGTCCTTAAAAACTGTAAGAGTTTTTCGCTCTGTAAAATATGACAAGATGACACTAAGCAGTGCTGAAAGGTACTCGCTTGTAGATTGAAACACTATAGGTACTTTAGGTGTTTTTGTGAAGAGAGCGAATTCTCTGAAACACTTTTAGGTCATCAGCATATAATAAATATTATTATTTATTGCATGTATGACGTTATTAACCCTTTGAGTATTGAGTTCATTTATAGACATTTGTTCACTTGTTAGTATACACCTAGAAGTGAATTAATTTATCGTATTTATTACAATAATTATTTTTGTTCTTAGTTATTTATTAATACTTTAAAATAAACTAGATTTATTTTACTTATTAATTTATTTCAACACTATTTTAGTATTAAATTTTGTTAATTTATTTAAGACATTTGATATATATAATTTGGCTTTTGTGGATTTTTTTTTATTGATACAGATATTTTTTAAGTATCTGTGGCGACGACACATATAGTCACATTTAAAAGAGTGATTGTCTCATTTTTAATAACCGTGACCATAGAAATGAGCATTATTTAAATTTATAATTATTATTTTATGGAAACTAATTAAATTGTTAAAATTTCAATCATATTTGGGTCATAATTATATTATTCAGGGAAAAATAAATATAAATTTAAATATATTATAGGACAATCATGTGTGGCGACCACACATATAGGCACATTTAAAAGGGCGATTGTCTCATTGTTAATGACCGTAACCAAAAACGTTCATTCATTAACAATGAGACATCATGACACAAGAGTGATTTATTTTGACCACACACAACACGGGTCATTCAGAGAATCTCTTTTGTGACAAAACGGTAGGGACGCAATCAATCACCACAATGCAAACCCTTTCCTTAGAATTCAAAAGCCTGGAGCCAAGCAAAAAACTGGCTTTCGAAATACACATCCGATTTCTCGAATTCTAAGAAGCTACTGCAGCGATTGGCTAGAAGATCGATGCACAATCGCGATTGGCCAGCTAGCGTGCATCCCCCTGAAGGATATAAGTCCGGACTCCGACGAAGAGAGGGCAGACTGTCCACGGCACTTGAGACAGACGATCGGCACCTAAAGAGACGAAGGCACAGAGACAGCAGAGCCAGTGACGCAGACAACCAGAGAGCCAGCTACCAGCTACGCGCCCTCGCCGACAGATTTGAATATCACACCCGACACTCACCGCACACAGCCACAAGAGCCCAGAGCATCATCAGGTTAAAGAGCAAAAATAATAGAGGACCTAAATTGGATCCTTGTAGTATTCAGAATTAGCGAAATACTTATCGGAGTGATGATCGGCATAGCTCACATACTAACTAAGACTATTCCAGAAATCAAAGTTGCTTAACTTCTGGAAAAGTATCGCACAACCAACTTTATCGAATGCTTTTGAAAGTCAGTAAAGATTACATTTACATGGATTTTAGAATAAAGGGATCAAGTTGTCATTGTATTTAAAAGAGACAAGAGGTTTGTAACCGTGGAACGACGCGGATGAAACCCATGTTGTGGGTCTACTAGCACTTGACGACAGTGATTGTGAATATATGTTAAAAATTATATCTATCAACTTAGCAAGTGCCGAAGGAATGGCGTCTCAAGTTTTCGATACACGATTTATCTTTTCTGTGGATCAGAGTGACTTTCGTATATCTCCACAATTGCGGAATAATAATCTATCGTCTCTAGATTGCCTTGAAGTAATAGGAAACATGATCCGTTCTGCATCTCTTCCAATCGACAACTTTGGTTTCATGCAGTTCTATAATCATTTTTAACCAAACTGAATAGCACCATGATTGCTTTTCCGTGTACGACCAAACGTCGCCTGTCAAATGCATGGTGTGTATCCATGTGCATTTTTTGTGCACGTGGTTCGTTTTTGGACCCTTTGTTTTTGCAATTGCACAGTGTGCGTCGTCTATGGTGATTTTATTTTTGCCGGGACACGCCAGAATAGGCCATAAATGGGCGACGCGCAGAATTATTGTCGTATTTTTCGACAGTATAGAGCCCAGATCCGGGCAGCCGGTTTTAATTGAATGGCCCCGCTACTGCGGCGATCCCGGCGCTTTTTTTACGGACCCTGGTCGTTAAACCGCACATTTTTATGGTCACTTGATTTCCGGCTACAGTTTTACTTTTGGCATAAACTGACCATTACGAGCCCGACCACGAAACTATGACGTCGTTTAATTTTGCGCCAAATTGAATTTACTGCAACTGGTCCCCATAGGGCGTTAGAGGGTCGTTACCGATAACTCTTCGCGTGAAAGCGATTTTAAAGAAGTAGATTAAAAATTTTAATGCAGTTATATTACTTTCTAAAAAAAATGTTTTTATTTTTTTTAGTGCGCTTAACCCTTTCATATAAAATCTATGTAATCATTTTATTTATCTTACACAAAATATTGTCTATAAGATATTAACAATGAAAAATTGATTTCTTTTCGTTGCTTATTTTATACATACTTTTAAGGTGCCTAGGAAACTTGGTAATTACTATAAAATGTAGACTACGTTATAACCATCAGATGTTACCTAAACTTCTAATAATCAATCAAATTATAACCATACCACGTAACAAGAGGTGTAACGTGAACGCCATTTAATGATCAAAGGGAATAGTTAGCAAAGTTAGATCTTGCTAAGAGAACCGTGCATCGTGCCATTTTAAAGCAAATTTACATGAATAACAAGTTAGTGCAGGAAGGGTTCCGAGACTTCGTTGAAGAGTTTCGCCAAATGCTGCACGGGCGTTAGCAAATATTTCTTGAATTTTTTAGTTTCGTCACAAATACGATTCTCTATTTTGAAAAATGTTTGATGTTTCACGCCGTTTTTTCACACCCACACGTCCATTCTCGAGTGTCCCGAAGCCAATCTCGCCGGCTCACCATTCCGCGTTTGTTTTTACGATCATATCATCCGCTTTCATTACAACGCTCGTCGTTTGTATGTAACGTATTCGTGAAGTTCAGGTGTTTGGGTCCGCCCGTAAACTTGAGCATTGTAGGCGAAAAGCTTGCTTTTGTTTTTATTACAACTTCGTCCCGCCATTTTACGAGGCAATTCGCAAAGATTTAGTTACGGGCCGCGTGCCGTTTGTCTCTCATTGTGTGTGTATGTGTCAGTGTGTGCGCGCCTTTATGTTTCGTCGACAAAAAAAAACAAACACAAGCCTTTTAATTGTCAATGGTGGCGTTTTGCGCGGCTACAAAGTTTGAATAGCGATGTTTAGAAAAGCTTTTCGCTACGGGAAAGTTTCGGGTGGGAAAATGCGGCCAATTTGTAGCGGTCGTTATTCATCCTCTCCACTTTGAAAACTCGTGTATATTTTAAGCCCAATTACTACTTATTATTAAACCATGTGTGGCCGTAGAATTAAATATTTGAATGTTAAAGCTTTTTAGTTTTAATATAAATAAAATATATTTAATTTGCGGTTTATAAGAAGCTGTGCTTCCACAGCTTCCAGCAATGCTTTAAATTTACTTCATACCCATGTTTCATATTAAATCATTTTTCTATTTAATTATAAACGTATCAGGTATTATGCCTAAGCTTAAAAAATTGAGTAATAAAATGCATGTTATTAATGTTTATATTTCATAATAGTTATAATATGTTTATAAGCATCTGCTATGCATATAATATAGTACAATATTTCAATATTTTTAATATGGTAATATTTTAAATTTAAGGAAATATTTAATTCGTAAGCTAATTCAAGAATTTCTTTGTCAAATAAAAATAGAGTATGT
Organism: Plectrocnemia conspersa; assembly: GCF_051122295.1. Classification (NCBI taxonomy): domain Eukaryota; kingdom Metazoa; phylum Arthropoda; class Insecta; order Trichoptera; family Polycentropodidae; genus Plectrocnemia; species Plectrocnemia conspersa. Next base: position 23,980,735 of record NW_028277177.1, on the reverse strand, counting down.
GTAATTATGTTTTTTCATTATTATCTTTGTATACTCTATAAAAAAGTTTACTGCTTGCCTTTATTTTAAAAAAATAGCAATATCATTTCTTGTAAATTCATAATTTAAATTGAAATTTTTAGTAATTTTGCTATTTTATGCAATGTATTTTTTTTTCAATATTTTGTACTTTATTTTTAAAGTTAGTATAAAATATTGAAAAAAAGTCATATTTTTTAATTAAACAAGCAATTTATTAGTAAGGTACCTGACATTTTGTATCAAAAAATATGGGTAAATTATTTCTTAATATTTTTTTAATGATTGAAAAATGTACATTTTATTTAAAATTATACATTATTCAGTTAAAAATATACATTAAAATTAATACAATATTAAAAAACTTTTATTTGAAATTATTGCTAAATAATTTAGCACTATATTATTGTGAATTTAAGAAAAATTTTAAGTATATGAAGAAATTTATTAAATCTCTGTACATTTTTTTAATATGAAAAATTATTTTTTTCTCATTATTTTGTATTTCAATTATTGTCTATACAGCAAAAGTACGTTAAATGCTTATAAATTAGTTTGTTTGCTATTGAGTTAATTCTGAAAATGCATTAATTTTTATTTTTGTATTTAAAATAATATTTTTATATAAAAGATTTTAATAAAAAGAAATGTACTATATTTTGAAGTAAGAAATAAAAAAAATCCTTGGTCTAACCTCTAGTCTAGGCAATTATTGTATACTAAATATATGTATGTATGTAGTTCATTTTATTATACATTTAGTAAACAAGCTTAAAATGTACAAGTGTGATTTGTATTGTTTTTCTTTTGATTATTTCAGAGAAAGATATTTTTACTACCCTAATAAAAATATGCAATTGTAAATAATTGAATATTTTTGCAAAGTTGTGTATTTTGTGATAAATGCACACGTGTTAAAAATAAAGAAAAACCAAACTAAAATTATTCTAATCTAACGATGTATTATTTAAACTACACTGGACAATAACGACTGTAGATAATTAAAGAAATATGTAATTTTAAATGTATTTAAATAAAATGTACAGAAATATGTAGATTTTATAAAACGATTTTTTTCACTATATTTCTATTAAAAAATCTTAATAAAATAATTTACCCATTAACAACTTGTTATTTTATTTAAAAAATGAGTTTTTTAGTTTAAATAGTTTTACTTTTGAAATAAAAATAAAAATGTTAAATTAAAAAATACACTGCAAAAACTTAAAAATAGTAAAAATACAGAATTCGCCAAAAATTCCTAGTTCATTGCAATGTTCAAAAAGTTTCCTCGTAAATTCTTAAGACTTATTCTTGTGCAATTTATTATTTATTTTACTTTAGTCTTTATTACACAAATGATTGTGTGAATATTTTGACACATATGAGGCTAAAAAAATAATGTTTAGTGGATTTTTAATTTGGTTCAAATAATATTTTGAATTGAAATTTTGTAACGCAATTATTATTAATACTAAGGACAGATATTACCAGCATTTAAATTAAACCACAAACAAAGTTAATGTCATTTTTGTAAAAAGAGACAATTGTAGATATAAAGAAGCTCCAATAGAGTGCAATATGTCGCATCAACGAAAGAAAATAAAGTCAGTGTAGATTATCTAATAATCTTTTTTTTTTGATAAAAGAGCAGAATTTACACAAACCGATAACTATTATTTCAGTTCCTTTAATTATGATACCTGTTAAGTTGGCAATTATATGGCTAAACAATTCACACTTAAAATCATTATTAAAAATTATTGTATATATGTAAATAATTAAAACGTGATTTAAAGTAATAAATACAGTGTGCTTAATTAAAATGTTTGCAGTATTTAATTATCAACGTAATAATTGCATCCCAAAACCATTAGCAAAATTTATATATCAATATTAGACGATCTGACCATAGTACAATTCGCTTTCGATAAACAAAGGTTTTCGATAAATCAGCGTGATTAGGTTACGCACAGGGTTGAATTAGGGCCATTTCCAAAGTATTTATTAAATTGTGCTATAAAAAGAGCAGCTTCATCCCCGATATCGACGAGATTGGTACTGTGAGTTATGGACACGCGCTTTCGCCGCAATCGCCGTAAATCCGACCAAAGTCGTTATACGGATTTTTTCTACCGTTCTAAAAAATACCCCTAAATATCCCGAATGTATCAGGCATCGATTACATCCGGAAGAAGCTTCCGGATTACGGTTTTACATATCCGAGTTGCGTAATGAGCGTGCGCACGTGCGTGGGCAAAAAGGTAAGAATTATCTTAGGATATCCCAGGGGACTCTTAAAGGAATAAATCGCGAAAGAATTTCTCAATTTGTTCGCAGTAAAGTTGGTAAGCCCTGGTTACTCGAAAGCGTTGTAGAATTCCTCAGCTAACGCTTTACGCGACAGAATGTCTTGGGAGACTTGCACTAATTAATTAAAAGGACCGTTCTAACTTTGGACGATCGTTGCGAATTTGGTTAAATCTGGTAATTGCAGATATAATGATACTCGTTAGTGTAAGATCAGTTCAGTTTATAATTACACATTACGTAAAATAAGCACTGTACTTTATCCTATTATTAAACTCACCCACAAATGGTCAGTTTATAATCGACTTACTAGATAGTTAAATATTTTACTTGACATTTGCTGTTTTCATAGCTTCATATGTGACAATATAATACATAGATATATAAATATGGGTTTACTATTGTATATAACTTGGTCATAACATATCATACATACGGACTGCCCATGTAGCTTAATTAAACTAAACTGTAATTTATTTAGTAAAGAAGAATTACTTAATTTTATTTAAAAATCAATATTCTGGCACCGTCAAATTTTTCAGGTATTTACTTTAAAACAGAATCTATTCCTTAAACATTAATCACTTCCTTACTAATTATGATTGTGACTATCTTGTGATGGTGATGAAATGCACTATTTATTTTTCAATATTAAACTTAATTAATTTTGAGCACCACTGCTGTCATGTTGTAGTATAAGCTTTGAAGTGTGACAGGGTGTATTGGAAAATCCATATTTGGCAATACATCCTATTTCTTTTACATACAAAAAGAAGTTGCTTATTGAATATTTTTTAATAAATAAAATAATAAACTTTTAATATATATGGAAATAAAACAGATGTATTAAAAATAAATCAGAATAGTTCACTTCCTCATACTAGTATCTTTTCAATATAAAAAAATCGCCGAATTGAAGTACGATTTATTGCCCCACCCTATTATTCACCTCATTTAGCTACATATGACTTCCATCTGTTTCCAAACTACAATAAATCTTTGGTGGAAAGCGGCTTTCTTCAAATGATATAAAAGGATTGAAAAATTGCACTTTCAAGATATGATAAAATCTCTGGAATGTTTCTAGATTAAGTGTATTAAGCTTGGGAAGACTATATTATATATTTGAAGTAATTTTATATTATAGCACATAATATTTATTATCAGGACTATTTTTTATTAAATAACTTTTCATATAATATAACCAGTACTATAAAAAGAAATTAATAACCTTGATATGTATCAGCATAGAAATACAAACTTTCATTTTTCATTCAATCTAGATTCTACGATTTAATCTTAATCTTTGATTTTAACACTTATAGTGTATATATTATAAAACATGTTACATACTACTAATGCTGAAAAATTTGCATAGTATAAATAGGATATAAATTGTAAATTTTTGGATTAACTATTTAATTAAAATATATTTTTAATGCTATTCAAATTTTATTTTCCTGCTTTTAGTATTTGCATTTCTGTATTCCAAAAGTGTCATTATAGGTATAATATCATATTTTTTATTGCATGCCAATTTCGAGCTTTTAAAATGGCCCATTGCATACAAAAAGCGCAGATGGCCGAGAGCAGATAATAAATAAATAAGCGAACACTTAAAACCGTAATTATTTCGGTATCATAAACCGCTAAAACGGCGGATTCCGTAACGATCATTATAAATGAGATAAAATTATAATTTACGACCGGCAGCGGAAATTTTTATCCCGGAAAAGTGTTCATTTTTTCCCACGGAACAACCTCTAACCATCCCCATGCCATTTTCTCCTACTTAGCAAGTACCTTTACATAGGATGTCTCATAATAAAAGGAGTTGAAACATTTATAAAATCGACATTTATAATATATTAAAGAGAAAAATTATATTACACATAATATTTTTGTTTCTACTTACAAGATAAGCAGTGAACCGAAAAGTAAGTTCCAAGTGCAATTCATCATACCTGAAAACCAAAAATAATCATAATTAATACAAAAATAAATCAAAGTTATTTATTATATTTTTTTATATCATACATAAGCGTAATAAAATAAACCACAATTTATATAACACACATTTATCAAGAGCAATCTAAAATTAATTTTATTTTACTGTATAAAAGTTTTCTTAAGCAATCTATAAATACGTCCATAGAAACTGTTTTCTACTTAGCTAATAAACATATTCACATTCAACACATTGATTTAATTTAGTTTTTAGAACAATCTTTGTTTATTGATTATTTTGTAAGAAAACATATTATTTTTAAGATGTTGAAACATCTATATAGTTATTTTAAACACATTTTAAATATTTATAAGAACATCTTTACCATTATATTTACAGGAAAAAAATTGTGTGTATTTTTTAAATATTTATCAGTTCATTTGTTTGCATTTTTCATATTGTTTCCTTTGTGATATATAACAGTATTTTATAAAAAAAATATTCATAGCATATAAAAGCGAAAAATTGTTTTAAAAGTGCAATAGTTGTTATAATTATGTACAATATAGTAAATTTAAAACCAATTGACCTTATCTGCCATTTTAAGGCGTATTTTATCAAATTTGTATGTAGTAAATATAATTTTATACAATTTTATCAAATAGATCCATTTTAATTGAAAATAAAAAATATTTTAATATTTTTACTTATACTTGACTTCAATGTGCAAAAAAATTAATAAAATATTCTAATAATTTTAATGATATTTATTTTTATCCATATAATAATTTTTATAATTCAAGGAAAAAAATAAATTTAATAATGTTAAATTTATCATATCAAAATTAATTAAATAATTAATTTTGATATGATAAATTTTAATTAGTGGACTAGTATATGTAAAGTAAATTAGTATATGAAATATAATATTATATTAGTTGAAAATTTTATTAAATATTACTGTAATTTCATCATTATTTATTTTTAAAGAAAGTTTAATTTCTTTCATCAACTTCTTATATTTAAAATATCATCACTATAAAATTTAAATAAATTTACAATTTCATAATAAATTCCACACACTGTACAACACAACATTCATTGTAAAGTGTAATTTTTACGTTTGGTAGTTAACCGCCTACAACAGCCGTTAAGCTTTTCCCGTAAATTAAATTTTGATAAAAACAAGCACTATTAAAGCTCGGATCGCCGTTGTGCGCATATTAATTCCCAGCGGGACTTTTCTCAATCTTATCATATTTCGCTTTAATCGAATAATATATTAAATCTTATAATTTACAGATGTTGCCATGTGCCATCTTTCAGCCAGCTAATTGCATAATAAGACCATAAAAAAGTTTAAATTTCAAATATTACCGCAAAAGTCTCGCCGACGCCGACGGCCGGAAGTTTCGGACAGCACACTACGAAAGCCGGAAGTTTGCAAAAATTAAAAATTAACCGCATTAATTACGGTTTAAATCTCAGCTAATCATATTTTTTAATATGAAATTTTGCTCTCGTAATATCTGAAAATCCTGTGAAAGTTTTCAGAATATATTTTCTCCTAAATTAAATTAAATCATATAGAAATAAAACATAACGCTTATAATCAGCTATATTTTTCCAATGAACTATTCAATGCTTCGTATTTGGTTAAAACAGAACCTATAAATTCTATACGTTTTATTGTTTGTGATTTATGCAATGTTTCAACCGCTATTCAATTGTATATACATTGAAATTAAATGTAAAATTCATTCAATTCATATCAAGTACGTTCTACGTTCTCTCTATTCAGTAATATACGTAAATTATTTGGATTAATATTTTTACAAAACGTTAATTTAATTAAATATGTGTTCATGTAATCAAATGCTAATTAAAATAATAATTTAAATACTGATATTTAAAATAAACTACACAACTTATCACAGGTGTATAAATTAATTCAATGAAACGAATCAAAGACCTTAGATTTTTTTGCTTATTGTTTCAATAACTTCGGAGTCATTAAGTGTTATTTTATTAGTATATTACTAATTGCTTTTAAATACAGTCAACAATTTAAGAATTGGGATATTTAGTCAAGGTTAGTAAGCATATATTTATTGGATTAGCAAGGGCTGAATCAGATCGAATAAATTAATTAATTGATTACGTCATGCCATTTTAAATGCGTTAAAGCTTTATGACGCCTAGAAACCGTGGAACTAATAAAAATCTGCATAAAGTAATATTTTTATTATAGTATTAGATCATTGCACAAAAGAGGTTAGGAAGTATTTTATAAAAAATATTTCTGGAATAACTTTACGTTTACAACTCTTAACTAAGAAACTTATTTTTAATGTCTTACCACTAAAGTAAAATTAGTATATGGTTTCCAAATCGTTAGTTTGTATCTTTTCTTGATAATACAAATCAGATATAAAATAAAAATAATGCTAAAGATAAGCTATCAAAATCTTAGAATAGAAAAATTACAAGGTCTAGTATTGAAATCCTTATTTACAATATACATACTATAAAACTATTTTATTAAAAAATAATTCAACATTAAAGCTAATAATTCATTAAAATTATATATAAATATAATACTGGGAAAGATAATAAATTTAATTTAAATTACATAATGTTCATGTATCTTCAGTTAATGTTTAAGGAATTTATTACCTATTCTACTTCAAACATTTATATATTTAAGCGTCGGCGTTAAGTAGGCATTAATTAAGGCCCGCGATCGTTTTATCTATTTTATTTCGTACAACAAAATGTTATAGGCCCATACTGCTAATTGCATAATCAATATTATTGATAACACAATAAATTTATTAAACACACATAAATACACGGCTAAGCATTGGCCCCTGAAATCGAAACGCTTTTCCGGCCCGTGTAATTATATTAAATCTGCCCCGGCGCCGTTCACTAAATACGGATTAAGAATTTTATGACCACCCTGTCTTTAGGAGGCCAATGCGTCTCAATATATAAAATCACGGTGGCATTAAAGTATTTAGTTTATAGACATAAATCGTCTCCTTTAGGGCCGAAGCTGAATCCCGGACTCCACCTATCTTCTTTATCTGTCTTGGGATAATAATAGTTTTTCTTTCGTGTAAAAGTGCCTACATTATCCAATTCTAACGATAAAGTGTAGATTGCGATTAGTAGTAAGATACATCCATATATCTTTAGTTGGCAAAAAAACGTACAAGTAAAAAAAGTATCATATAAAATTATGCTGTTAATCTATGTTTTTTGTGCTCTCTTTGCAGTTATATAATATTAATATTAAAAATAGTATTTTTATAAAATATAAAAAATGGGAACTAGATTGAACTTGGCAATGCTGGATACTAGAAGATTTGTCAAAATATATTTGGCAGACTGCAAGTAGTATTTTTATTTAAGTTTATAATAGTTACATGTTGTATTGTATGCTATAAGTAATCGGTGGATGAGGCACCGCCATACGTCAAACTCCCGTCGAGGTCCGCCAAAGAATGTCCAGCCCTCCGCCACCGATACGAGTGCCGTCTAGTTTGGACCATAAATAAGTAAATTGCCCCCCACTGGTGAAAATTGTAAAAAAATAAAAACATGGATCACGTAGAATACAATAATATTATTAATACTAATTATTAAAGTAAAAAAATCAGAAAAACCAAAGAACAACAAAAAAACAGATATGGTTTAGTTCCAGATTTGGAATAAGTTGAAACTAATGTTAATTTATTTGCATTTGCGCACCTGTAAATATTATTATTTTATATGCGAGGTTGTCATAAATAGAACTGTTATATTTTTACTATATTTGTTTCGTTTGGAAGAATATTTAGATGGTTTATGAAAATTTTTGCAGGGCTTAGATATACGCGTAGCTAACTTATTTTTTACAAACATGATACTAAACTTTGCTTACTAGTTGCTGTCTAAGTGTCACAAATTTTATAAAAAATATATATTTAAGCAACGGTTTTTAAGCCTACCTTGATAATTTTAAATAAAATAATTTAAAAGATGCAGTGAAACTATCGTATATGAATTATAAAAAAATACTGCAAATCCTTGTTGGAAGTTTTTATTTTAAGTTAAGGATTAAAACCAAACAATGGAAGGTCATTCACAGGACATCATGACCAGCAATGAATAAAATTGGAGAAAGGGTAAAAATAAAACAACTTGTATAGCTATTATATATAATACATTGAAAACGTAAAATATTTTAAATTAATTATACATACTTTAGAGTAAATTGCTCCCCACGCTACTCACATATTTTTTTTATTTTTTATAAATATGGACGATAAATTTAGTACTTAAAAAAAAATCATAACGCTGTATTGTTATTTGGATGATTATCTGTTTTTAACATATGGATTAGTATGACGTGTACAAAACGAGTACTGTTATATATAGTAAAATTTGTATTTTAAAGCTTAAAATAAAGTGAAACTCAAACTGCAATAATGGTATAATTTAGGTTTACATCTAAAAGTTAAAAGAAAATGTAATAAAATGTATATTTTGACTTATTAATAAAATCTTACCAAAAAAAGATGATTTGTTTTATCAATGGGTATTACAATTTTTGTAAATTAAAAATATTATTACTTGAGTAATTAAAATAATATTAACAAAATAAGTAAATCATGTACTGAATTTGGATTTATTTGAAACACAAAGATTAAATTTAAGGCTTTCCATATTTCACATATTTTTTTAATTAATTAAATTATCCTTAATTCTAAACTGACTGAAAAAACTTGGCTTAAGTTTGAGCCAGACATTTAATATTATTTTGATTAAGATTCAACGTCGAATCTTTTTTGGAATTGATCCAATATGACATCTAATATAATACTATTTTTTTAATGTACATTTGTTAAATATCTTACCTTTCATTTTTTATAGCAATAGTGAAAGCGTTATTTCAACATGGATTATAAATATATTTAAGCGAAAAATGCTTTTAATTTATTCTTGTAGTTCTTAAGCTCAGATTGTTTAACTTTGATTTTATATCGGTTAACAATGCTAATTTCATAAGCCATTGTTTGTTGTGAAGATAAATGGTCTTATCTTTACTTTTAATTTAAATCTTTTGTGTACTACAACAATCTTTAAAACACATCAAAAACTTTGCTCAACTTCTTAAGTTTAATATAGAACTAACATATTTTAGAAATAGATAATCATACTTTAAAATAATTATATTTTTATATGTGATAGATATGTTCAGTAACATTGAATTTACATTATCAAGACACTACTCCTTACAAGGAATTAAGAAGTTGGCTTTGAAGTTCTGTAAGTATGCTAAGCTTGCTAAGCATTAAAGACACGAGTGCATCATAGTTACAAAATATATCATTGTATTAATAAAATATTTTTTTTATTTTAAATTAAAAGAATCATTACGATCAAATCTCATAATTCTTCTCCAAAGGGAAACACTCATCGTCGTTAAAAGTTGCAATCTGGGCATTTTAATCGAGCGAACCTTTCATAATTCAAAATCCCAGAACTCAGGGAAAAGAGGGACGGGTCTTAATTTAAAGTAGGTACCACTCGATATCTGGACCCGGGACTTCATCCTCAGGCCCGGAGGCAAGGCCTGGAACAATTTATCATTTCATTAACGGATTTTTTCCAGCCCAGGAATGTTTCGGGGGAGAGCCGAAATTCGACGGAAGTTGAACGCAGATAAGACGGAACTAGGAATAAACTGCCTGGAGGAAAGCAACGGATGGGAGTCGATAAATCATTTGGGGCAATGAGACTTCACTTTTGGATGCCTGGATAGATAGGAATGCGTTCTAGTGATTAAATTGTTCAATAACGCACGACTGGGATTGAGAGATAACGCGCTGCTGGATAACAGAATATAACTAACTACAAACCATTAAAAAATTATGCATCATAGTTTACCAAATCTGTAAGCTAAATGTGTGTTACGCATACTAGCATTTGTACATAAATTAATATTAACAATAAGATTTACCAAAATTAAAAAAAAACTAATTAATAACAAGAAAATTTTACAACATTTTTTTTTACTTGAAAATTATGTTGTAAAATAAGTTAATTATTCAGAGAAGCATATATTTATTCATGAACTTAAAACATTAACAGCGAACATATAAATCAATTTTTAAGAATGCTTCTCCGGTGTTTCCGTATATTTCCGTCTTACATTTTCCACTTATAACTGTCAATTTTAATTTTCAAGTCTTTGTGAATAAGAAATTTTAGGACGAACTAGGGTGCAATACTAATAAGAATTTTATCTGCTTAAAGACAAAAATCTTTTCTAAACACGAATAAAAATATCCTGAACAAAAAATAACACTATATTTTATTTCATATTTAGTTATTGTATATTTTAAACTAATTTCAGCACCCAAATCGCTTATAAATATATGCAAAGTGCGAAATACATACTTGAAGAAGCAACCTCAAATGGGTCCTTACCTTTACCGGGTCTTTAACATTCCGTTGGTGAATTCCCTTGGTGGAATTTGACCCGGCACGAGTGATGGTATTTATTATCCAAAAATAAGCCTTGTCAGTGAAAATTACATTTTCTCAATATTGTGCTGAGGCGTATACTTTTTAATTAATACGCGTGTGTATAATATTTTATAAAAAAAAATACAAAAAATAACTAATTGATTGTAACGTTGAGAATAAAATTATTTTATTTTATAAAATCAATTTTTATCAACATTTATATATATATATAAATATAAATAAAAATAGCTTAAGTTAATCTTAAACGATTTCTAATATGGATAATATATAAGAAGATTTCACAACTATTGAAGACTCACTGTTTTTTTTTCACTTCTCTAGGAATAGAACATCAAGCCCGAAATATTGTAATTAACATGAAAAAATACGTACGTCTCCAAATTCAATTCCGGTACTGTATCTAAACATCTACGTAAGTGTGTGTCACGCAAGATTAAGCGGCAAAGCTTTCTCTACCCAAAATCATAGGGAGAATGAGAATACAATTAACGACACCAATTAATCAAAGCTTTCACGGTTTAAATAAAGCTTTTGAAGATAAAAAGCCCAAAAATACAATGGAACATATTTTTCTTCTCCTTTTCTAGTTTAAAATATATTTTTTTCATGGTTCAAATCAATTCACCGTCTGTCGGAAAATATCGATTTATTTTATATTATCTTAATATTGCGTATGTTTTATTTTCTTTTTGCGTTCGTGACGGACTCGTTTGGATCGCGAAAGTTACGGTTGTGCAAGATTATCAAAATTGTCTTAAGCCAATAAGCCGAAGACTTGAGAAACTACGCCGTGAAGTTTGGCGAAACTTTTCAAGATTAAGGCAAACAAGCCGTATGTTTAATAAAGTTTACGAGAGTTTGGAAATAAAAAAAATCATACGCCCCCAATTAAATTGTTATTAACGTTGAGATACTCTTTTTTTCAATACTGAATACACATTTTTACGAGCTATGATTTAAAAATATATTGGGCTAAGATTACATTTGATGTAATGTTTTTTATATCACTTTAACGGTTCATATGATATCGTTCAAAATATACATTGTTTTTTGTCCCTATCTACATACATCCTCATTCCTTATTCCGTCAGTCATCCATCCTTCTATCTGTCCGCCTGCTGCATGACAGCATAAAACAAACAAATGTAGTCGTATGTTTCTGTCCAAATATTGTTTACGTTACTGTTAAAAGCCATTGTTTTAATATGCAGTGAATGCTATGGTTTTAACTTGTTTAAAAAATATATTATAATAGTGTACATCTAAAAAAACTAACGATTACTTATTAAAATACACAACAATCATTTTCTGTTTCACTGTAATATAATATAAAAGTTATGTAAAATGTAATTTAAATGAAGCTGACGTTTAAGTTTAACTAACAGTATAATATAAACTATAAAATATTAGTTATTTATTTAAATTAATTTTACTGGACACATATGAATATGCAATATAAAAAACAATTGTATATATATTTTATATACAAATTAATACATGTATTTTTTAATATTAATACATAAACCAAAGATTGAATAAATTAAATTAATTTTATTATTATATATTATACAACCATGACATTGAGACGAAAAACAAATAAATGTAATCGTAATTCAATTATATTTTATCACCATGACAATGTCTTTCAATTATTTTCGCTTAGCTACCACTTTATGATCGATATCTATGCACGAGAAGTTTGGTATCATGAAATCTGTTTTATATTCAAAATATTAATACAATATCTCTGTTTTATATTTAATGCAATAATAAACGCTATTACGCATAATAATGGGCGCGATCTGAGCACCGAGCCCATTAATATAATTCCCTTTGAAATCAAAATAATACCTCTTCTTAAAAATAATTATAATGATTGCAAAATCGATGAGGTGTGCCCGCGTTCATTTCCTGGCTAGTCGTTATCGAAATGGAATTTTAAATATATCGGGTACGGGCGCTAATAATCCCGGGGCCGGCCCTGTTCAATTCCGTTGCTTAATCGATTCGGGGCCGTTTGTTTGCGATTCGATGTTTAATTTCTTCGCGGAAAGACTCAAGCCATTAGTCCTCGGCCCTGGACCTTTGAAGGCTCTTGGATATACTGAATGACCCAAACATTTCATACGCTCGGGATAAGGATTCCGGTTTGTTATTGTGTGCGTGAACTGTGTGGCTCAAAACAATTTCGCTCAGAATATTTAATTTTTTTATTTTAAAAGAAAATATATGCTTATTAAACATACATACATTTGAGCTAAGTTGGAAAATTTAACGGACAATTAAAAATATATTATTTATTCGAAGAAACCAGACATTGATGTCATTAATTAAATATTTGCAAAATTTAAGATCTTTCACTAGTCAAAAAAATAATGAAGTCTTTAGCTATTCTTCAAAAGCAAAAAGATATAAAATGGGGAAAGAAATTATTCGCAGATTGTTTAATGGCTCGACGACTCTATTAAATCATTAGAATCCATTGAATAAATTAAAATATTATCATTGGCCCAACAATAAGAATAGTAACTTTTTTAAGCCTTACAGAGAATAGTGTAAAAAAACCAACAACGTACGGATTAATGGAAAAATAATTAAAATATTTTAATCCACGGGTAAGAGAACGAATAACTTACAGTGTATATTTGAAGCCTTGATATCAATTAACCCAGGTATGCCCAAGAAATTTTGTTCTCTTAAAATTTCATTTATAAATAAAAAACAGTTGCACGAGTCTAGTGACCTACCCATGAGACAGTGGGCATATCTGGGTTAAACCAATATCAACACAAAATTATTTAAAATAAATCACTAGAGAAGATCGAACTTCTGTGCTACACTGCACTTTAATGACGAATACCAGCGTTGACGAATCAGCGACTGTCCTTAAAAGACAAAGCGAGACAACGAAGTTCACGCTACATCGCTTCTCCCTCTCATATACATGCTCACGCACACAATAACAAACCGGCATCCTTATCCCGAGCGTACTCTACGTAAATATTACAAAATAATTTATATGTTTTTAGTATATTTTTAACGGATTTTTTAGTGAGCATTAAATGGACGTTACTTTAATGTTATCAAGCAATTTTTTGGGTCGCTTACTGATTTTGTTATGTTTTTTTAAAAACAAATTTAACTTGAAATGAGCTGTATAATAACTATATTAAATTCTTTAGAAACAAAAAATAGCTAATTATTATTTTTTATTTAGTTATTGAAATTACTGTTACTATCAATGTTTATTTTGTAATAAATATATCTCTATTATGAACATAAAAAAATGTTAGAAACATTTGCTACGATTTTTTTCAATTGGGTTTGATTATTTACGTACTATATTGAGATTAACGTTTTACTAAAAAAAAATTAGTGTGGCGGCTAGCACATATCACATAAATAATAAAAAAATAAGATAATTGTTTTATTGAATCATATCAAAATTGCTCAATTTCGAAAGAAAAATGCCATTTTCTGAGCACACACGCGCGGATCTGTCCGTCGCGGGTGCCTGGCGGACAAATCTGAACGTGTGCGCTGAGAAAAGATACAGAATTGTCTGTCCGCCGCTTATCCGCTGTCCGTGCTCAAAATGAATGGATCAGACACGAACACGCACCTTATCGTTTCCAGTATTTGTATTGTAAAAATTTGTCCCTTAAGGGATTTTATGACCCGGGCCATTTTCGCTCGCATTTATTAATTTGCGCCAAAGTTGCCGCCGTCGGTAAACGTTTAAAATAAGATTTTGGTCATAAGGTTTTATTACTTTATGACCCATCAGTCACTCAGTATTATTACCGTTGAAAATGTATTTTTTGACATATTTTTATCAAATACAGTGAGACATCACGTATTGTAAATTAAATTTAAAATAAATAAAAACCGTGTAATTGATTAATATTTTGACGCCAATTGCCATTAATTATTCTTTTAGTACTGTAGGGATAGGGCTTCATAATATGTTTGTTTATTTGAAATGCAGAATTACCTAAAAACACATTTACGTGTTTTTAGGTAATTCTGACATCAGATTTATCTGATGTCCGACTTCAGACAAATTGCGTGTGTGGCGAAGCTCGGATAGATTTGTCCTAGTGTCTGTCGGATATATTTGTGCGTGTGTGCTTAGCTAATAAAAAATCTGAGAATCGGTCGCAGTTGACTGCTATGGATTTGTTCTGAGACATTTAAGACTGTCTCACGAGAAAAGATTAAGTTCCAAGAGCTTTGCAGAGGGTTCACCGCTGGAGCCCCGCTCTTAATCAGTCAAGCCCTCAAAATAATACAAGAAAAGAAGGAGGACATTGCCATATTTTTAATTGCACCACAGAAATAAGGCTCTCATAAAGCTCTCCAGAAGATTAGCACAAGTAGAGCGTCTTTACGTAACTGCAGCCCCTAGCTGTTGCGTCACCAGAAGACCTACGCCTCTCAGATACTGCGCCCTTCAGATTTTTTAAGGAAAGCTATATTTTATTTTTTTAATGGTTGCCATTCACATTTAAACAGTGCTTTAAAATTATATATCAATAAAAAAACATTATTCTTAGTTATTTAAATGTCCATTATTATGGACCATCCTTTATATGCAGACTTGATAGAAGGGCCAGGAAACAAATGACCTAAGGCATACGTCCACCTTAATGCTTGAGCGATTTCATTGATAAACTAAGGTTGCCCGCAGGTCTCGTTAGTGCCTAAAATTTTATAGAAAAATAGCCTTCAAGTTGTTAAACACACATAGAAAAATATTAATGAAAACAATCAACTTTGATTTCTGTACTAAGCATGAGAAAAAATATTTTTATTTAAGTTGGCTATGGCTCAACAATTTGAATAACTTTTAATCACTAAAAAATATATAGAAAATCAAATAGATTGTCTTGAAAAAGTGTTTTATTAATATTTCAATAAAATTCCGATACTTATATTAAAGTATGATTATGTTTTCATTTCTTATTCTATGTTTTCAATAAAAAATGCTGGATTTGCTTTTATGTTAAAATATACACAATCATTTTTAGTTTTATTGTTTTAGATAACAATAAAACTTACAATTGTATAATGAAGAAGTTTCTAATACATATTGTATGTTGTTTGGATATATAGTCACATACCTTTAGTTATACGATATATACATTGTTGTAGTACTATTAATTTTCTGAGAACGAATCAAATATGTTTGGTAAATATTTACCGAACATTTCCAAAAAGGCAATTTCTATAACTAAATAATCCTTAGCAATTGTAGCTCATTAGGGACCATCCCCTACCCCAAGCGCAAACAATCAAACGGAAGCAAACAGCAAAAAATAAGTACACTTAATTTATCGTTTTTCCTTTTTCTTATTTCGCCGATTATTGTCAAAACATTCTTGTAATTCTACGAAGAAACTTCGTTGGCGACACGTGTTGAGCGGCCATTTTTTTATCCGTTCGACCATTAATCATTGGTCGACGTGCCCGTGGGAAATTCGGCCGTGAAATGCGGCCCACCGTGTCGTCATTTCCACGTAATACCGCAGGAAATGACCCTCGTGCATCCCTGCCGTCCCATCGGCCTTGTCATAATTTGGCCCGCAGTCGGCGATTGACCACTGCTGACATCAGAAGGTCAAAAACAAGCAGTATTTATTTCCATAATTTAGTTAAACTAATAAACGGCTTGTGTGCGCGGAGCGCTGATAATCTCACGCTTTGCATTACAATTTGAAGAGTACATGTCGTAGTGGCTTTGATAGTAGGTCTTTGGTTTCGTCGGCAGATGTTTTTACTACTTGTAGTAGTTGAAGTATGTGGTCGAAGAAACAATTTGATACCGCTTTATATACAAGACCGTGAAGGCCCACCATATCCCCACCATATACGTTGGTAGGAATTAGAATATTAACAAGGCTTTAGACACGCACGTGTTTACTTATCACAAGTCACTATGAATTATTAATTTAAACCGCAACTCAAACCCATATTCATTACTGTATACGCAATGGCTTCATATAAAGATCTAAACCAGTTAAGAATTAATTATTGGGTAATAATAAAATAAAAGAAAAGCTAAGCAGTAAATATTATTGATTTAAATGAGGTGTTATTATTTAACTAAATGTTATTTCAAAGAGCTGCTTGGTTAATATTACTTTGAAGAAAACAAATCGATCATCTGTTTCCAACAATAACAAAAGGGGCCGCAAAGCAATATTTTCAAAGACAACACGACTACATATTTCAAGCAATTTTCACAAAGCAGAAAAGACTTTGCAAATTGCCGTCATAGTAAAAGCCTTCGCCGGAAGTGTGAAACAGGTGGGGGGTTAATTACATCTCTTTTCCGGAGAAGGTATCATAGGAACTTAGCGTATCGCCACTTGTGAATATATAACGGTACCCTATATTTACATACTTTCTAAGATTTTTTTCACAACCCCATCTCAAAAATGAATTGTTACGAGCTGTAGTATAAAATAAACTTATGAATATTCAACGGCAAGCCCCTAACATTTTATTTGCGATAGCAGGAATGAAATAGACCAAATAAATTATGATGCGGCGTGCATAATGGCCACCTTTCAAAAAGGCGGGTGTGGGTTTTTTTTCGAGAATTTATTTGAATGAATTGTTAAATTAAATTTAAGGGTTCTTTTAGTCTTTGAGAAGAGCGTTTTCTGAGGATTGTATACTAGAGGAAATGTTAAATTTTCATTAATGTGTAATTCATTTTTGCAATGCTTGAAACACATAAAAAACAAGAAACAATTTATTCCAAATAAATTTAGATTACTTTTGAATTAAGTTGCTCAAACCTAGTAACTTAAGAAAAAATTAAATAAATATTTAATTTATAAACATTATGTGTTGATAAAATAAAAACTTGGATATTAATATCCGAGTACCGAATATATTTGCCAAATTTTTGCTTAACTATTCTTTGATATTTCTTATGAAATATTTTAGATATATATTGCACTTATAACACAATTCAAAAACGCAGGTAGTAGATGCTTAGCTCATTGTACGCTTGTTTGTTTAGCGAAATTTAATTTAAAACATTGCTTTGCAAATATTCCAGAAATTACTTTTAATTTTAAATTAATATTATGCGTCTGTGATATTTTAGTTGAACCGTATTTTCCATCACTTATAAAATCAATACGAAAAATGTTTAATTTTAAATCTGTACTGGGACGGCATTTTGAGAAGGCAGATGGGGGAATTTGCCCCCCTTGAATTGCTAATAATAAAGCGCAAATCAACAACAACTAAACGAGTATTTTAAGCCGCAGGAATAATTAAAATGAAACTTCGTACTTATTTAAAGATAAAAACATTTCATGCTCTATTATTTTTATTATATACTTTGGCTTTAATTAACATTATATTATGTATGTTTTAATTTTTATTCAAACAATAATTTTTGCTACTTTATACTTTTACAAATATATTTTATTAATAAAATATTTCATCTTTTACTATTTGATATTCGAATCGTTAGAAATAACAAATATTTTGGGACTCCAATAAATGATGAAATATAATACTTGATCAAATTTATTATTATTATTATGAATTAATATATTTTAGATGCAACTACGTTTAACGTTAAGAATTTGATCCCAAAATTTAATATTTAAATTTGTTTTAAAAATATACAATATTCTGATTTTACTTAAATTTAACATACATTCCTAGTAATATAATTTTGAGTTGATATCTAATTTTATAAATATAAAATAGATATATATCGGCAAAATATTAAAAATTTAAAGTGAAGTTTAGAAATTTTAACTCCAGCTAAAGCGATTTTTTGCAACTTTAAAATTATACATTCTCTATTAAAAAAAAGAAATACTTGATTTAACAATATTTAATTTTTTATAGTGCTATTTCTAGATTGTTATAAAGGTAATGAATATATTTTTTATATAAACACCCAAATTAATTATTAAGGTTAAAATTTAGGTTTCGTAAATTTTGTCATAAAATTAGATTATCTGTTTTAAAAACTATAAGTAAAACGTGAAATGAAACTATATATGTATATAAATAAAACTGATATTACTAATCAGAAAATGATTACAATAATAAATAACTTTCTTAAAAATCCAAAAGTTAAACATAAGAGAAAAATGCGTAAAGATGTATATTTAATATTTTTAAAATGTATCTACATTTTTTTAAATTAATTAATAATTTTTAATTTTTAATAATGTATTGTAGTATATATTTATACAAATAAATTTGAAAATTAAAAAAATAGATAAATTAAAACATAAGCTCAAAACCAATTTATTTAATAAATTAGATTTTATTTTCGATTTCAAGAATTTTAATTTTAAGTATTTACAATCATAATCATTAGCTTAACATATAGAAGATAAAAAATATGAAATAATTAATTAATAAACATGAGATATAATCTGAAACCACGAAAGCTGATTTTTTTACGTTTTTACGTAAAATTTTAATCTAAATCCTAAGTTTTAATAAAAATCTTAATCCTAAGTTGTAATTAAAATTGTAAAATAAAAGTATAATATTGATAGAAATCATTTTATCAATATTATAATTTTACAAAAATTACAGATTTGCGAGAATTATAATATAGCTAATTTTCACAACATTAATTTGTGAATTAGTACAGGAAACACTCAAATAAATTAAATTTTCAATAAAATATTAAAGGTTACTTACAATATGAATAAGGACGATTCGAGGGAATACAAAGTGTTATTGATCATACCTGAAAATAAATTAAAAACAAGTTTATTAATAAAAAAATTAAAATATTGTTTTATACATAAAATGTGTATTAAATTAGAAGGTAAAAGCTGTATTATTTTTCACAATATAAAATTCTCAAAGCATCGTTTTTCCGCTAATTTAATTCATACAAATCTCTTGAGAATCTGAATAAAAATTGTCATAAATGAAGAAATGGTTTATATTTTTAAAATTCATAAAAAACTGATAAAAGTATACAAGAAAATTTTAAAAATTGTAATCTAATGTCAAGCAGCAATAAAACCTAAGCTTTGCACTTAAATATAAAAGTCAAAATGGCTTGCCACCATTTTAGCTTTACCGATAATAATGTTTACAAATTTTTAAACTTTGAATAATTAAAACTATATTTTTTGTATTAATAGTATTCATTATGAAAAGCTGTAATTTAATCACTGCTGGTATTTTTTCACGCTATTTCTCATTTTGCTCACATGTGGTCGGTATATGCCATATATTTTGTAAATATTGGAATTTAATAAATTCAAGTCATTCTTAATCTATTATTTAATAAAATAATCCTATCAAAAGACTCAAATGTTCATGGCAACTTCAGGTGCCTAATGCCAATTGGCGATTTTCTTAATGTCATCTATAGATGAGATCCATGGTGATCCATGGTGATGACAAAGTAATGCCATTGCATTTTTGTTCTCACCCTTATAAAAAAAATTTAAGCATTACTTCTGTGATTGTGTATCTAAACCTTAAGTTAAAATCATAAATTGTATTTAATATTCTCCTTGCATTATTTTCATTGGTTATTAAATCAAAACAGCATAAAAATATTCATACGCACGCTTTTATTGATATCGCAAAGGGGAAAAAATGAACCATAACTTCTTAAAAGCCCTTTAAAAAAACCCTCAAGAGGGCCACGTGTTATTTGTGAGTTATAAATAGTCCAAAAGATGTACAAGGGGTGACGTTAGGCGTTAGCCCAGATCATATCAACGAAATATACTCACACTCCCGTCACTTATTTTGATCGTAGTGAAAATAGTTGATGGTGGTGGTGGTGCTGTAAGTGACAAACTTTTTCGCGAGTAACAGTAAATAAGGCTCGCTGTCAAAGGCGATAATTTATTTCACAAGAAAATGTTTATTTGCCGGTTTTAATCATTCGGAGCAGTGAGGCGTAGGCAGTGGCCCGAGGGCCGTCGGCCGTAATTTGATGAGAATGATTTATGTGCTCGTTTTTTTCGGCATAAATTATTAATTTATCGTTATGCCGTAATGGAAAACGTAATTTTATTACGGACATCGGTCGTACCCCCTGCCCGATAATTGACTTGTTTAGATAAGCGATAAATTTCAATAAATAAAAATGAAAAATATGATGCTTCACAAAGGAGAGAAAGGAAAATAAATTACCTTTTTTTGATATATAAAAAATATTATAAATATTTTTTTAACAAGAAAACCATTATTTGCATAATAAAACACAGATATTCAATACTGTTTTTATGTCATGTATCGCATAATTAATATTAAAATAATATTTTGTATAAAATTAGTAAAAAGATTTTTGATTAACTAAGAGTATTCAGCATACATAAATAATTAACTGTGTAAAATTATATTTGCCTTAAATAAATAAAGATATTGAATTCCCAGGACATAAATATTTATTATTATTATCAAATTCAACATTTTAGTCACGATAATATATGTAAAAATAACCGGCGCTCAAGCGGATTAAAACCAATGACATATGGGTTTGTAATCTTGAGATCTTTTTAATGCTAGAGATTATAGTATCCGATATCTTTTGAATAATAAATAAATGTTTTGTATCATCGCTTGTACAAATATCAGAGGCCGGGATAAAAATACGCTTTGAATGGAGATAAATTAAAGTACACATATATCAAAGGAGATCTAAACCGTAAAAGACATGTCAGTATGAAAGAGGCTCGACGAAAGATTAAGCACAACAGAAGGAAAAGGAAAATATTTTTTCCTTCATCTCTATCGTCCATTTATTTTTATGCGTATTCGTAAAGCGCGCTCGGGTAGTTTAGATTTGTATCGAACGGCGTTGTTTTATTATGGAAGTATAATTGGATAAGAAGGGATATATTGAATTGTAAATTGGCTGTTAAAAAAAGCGATAAGTTCTATGCAGTTTATATGTTTTGCTGCATCGTTATGCATGTTCACGAATTTAAGTTTTCATACATCAGTGATTCTACATTTAGTATATTTAGGATTTTCTTTGACATAGGCTACGCAGCACCAGTTGTTGATGCCAAGCATTCTCACTTAACTTCGTTAACCCAAGTTTCCTCAGATTTATTTAATGTATGTTAACCACTTTGCAGACTTTGAGTCATACAAGCGAAACAGATGTTTTCTTATTGCTACGATTATTATTCTGTTATTTAATGTTTGTAAAAATATAAAATATTACATTGTGAATCATTTAAGCGCCTCTTGTATACATAAGGAAATTAATTATTTTGTGGATAGACAACGCAAAGAGCCACTCCGTTTTCCATTGGCATCTTGATGAAAACCCTCCTATTTGGGTGTAAGAAAAAGGAGCCAGTCATCTTCGCAGGAATAACAGAGTGGTTAATGGTGCCAAACGACAAAGTGAGCCGAAAAGTACGGACAGACGCCGGGAGATAAGGACGAAGGCATAAAAATAACAAAAGGCGGAAATGACAAAGAAACTAGTGCTTTGGGTTAAGCTCGAGGGTTTTTGGACATAGGCCAGAACTTTGAAGGCCTACCGGCTGCATAAAACGACCTCGAGAAATAATAACACAAAACGTCATATTAAATATATATATATAATACTAATTTAAATTTATATTAAGCAAAAAATATATAATATGCAAAGTAAAATAAAAGGAATTTTCACATGCATAAATAATTCAATCCAAAAAAATCAAATATACTTAGTCATTCGTGAAAGATATGTCTGATTTTTACGCTTGGGTGATTTATAAAAAGGAGATGTGCATAAACAGTATGAATGTAAAGAAAGTTTTATTATCGATATGCTCAATGTGATTTGTCCGAAAGATATCACAATGGAAGCGAGTGAGTTTTTTGCTTCATATTTACGCACAATTTACTATTATTAGCAATAGCGATCGTAGTAAAATATTTTTTTATTACTAAAAACATATAAAGCGAAATTTTTGCATGTTTTATGGATTGAATATGATATCAATACGCTACGTATTAATATTATATATATTAAATTCATGATATACAAAAATTATTATGTAGTAAAATATGAACAAATTTCTTTTTACCGTTAAATAAATCGATAAAATGTAATTATGTATGTATGTGGAAGTAAGATAGCCGACAATATAAACATTTTTTTAATAGCGAAGTAGATATGCCAAATGGCTTTTGGGACCTTATGCAGTTGACTTTTAAATTACACCTTATGGCGTGAACGGCTCATGAAGTTTTAATAAACGTACAAACAGTTTTAAGAAACATTTGTGAACGCGTTGGCTCTGGCGCAATATGTTCTTATATACTAGATACAAAATGTATTTTAATATCATTATATATATGTTTAGAGTAAACTAATGTTTTGAATAATAATGTTAAATAGACATATTTATTATCAATGATTTCAAGTAGTGCAGAAAATTATGAAATAATTTACAAAATCGAATATTATAGTAAAATACATATTTAATCAACTTATGCAAAATTTACTAGTAACATTTTAATGTCCTAATGTTTTGATAAAAATAGTAAGTTCCGTAGTTCATCATTGTATATATTTAATGCAATTAAAATCCATGATAATCAAATGGCAAAGAAAAGGATGTTAAATGTATGTGTTACAGTAAATATATATTACTAGTGAAGATATATTATCAATGGTGTTTCAGTGAAATCATATTCACTGATAGATATAGATATAGATATTGCACGGAATAGCGTAGTCCGTAACGTCTCAGACTAGTAACTCTAACGTTGCGGGATCGGGCCCCAGCAGCGTCATTCAAATTTTTATTTATAAAAAATGCGCTAATACAATATTAAAAAACCGGCCCTAGCTGCTGTGACATCTATTGATAATAAATTGTATAGCTCTATAGCACATAATAATTTATAATTAATAATATAATTTACGGATTTTCAAAGTTTCTGCTGGCTAAAACTTACTTGTAGGTATTTATTATAGCTGATTGACTTATTAACTTGGGACAGATTTGCCCGTTGTAACTCATTGGGCTTACGCCTGTCAGGTTATATTGAAGGATATGAAAAAAAAATATATATATTTCCACTAGCAATAATAAAATTAAACTGAGAGCTCTAGTGAAATTACGAAGTGTGATTAAAAAATACGGTGAATAATTTTACTACAAACAAGGTAACAAGCTTACATCAAATTTTCATTAATTTTTTTTAAAGTACTCTTATTAGCTAGCGATGCATTTATCCCAACGTTGATTCCATGATTGGAAGAATTTCTGGAAGGTTTTTACGGACGGGTCTTTAGTTGCTTTGTCATGGCCCTCTCAATGCCGAATATGATGGCAAAACGTTTTTTTAGCACGGTTTTTATTTTTGATCTGAGACAAAAGTCACATGTTGCTAAATCAGGAGAGAAAGGTGGATGTGGACAGACAGGAACCCTTTTTTGCAAAAAAATCGCGGATCAGAAGCGAGGTGCGGCACGGCGCGTTGTCGTGATAAAGGAGGAGCCATTGGCCCAATTTTCTGGTCTCTTTTTGTTTTTAAAACGTTACAGTACGCCCTTCTTATATTATTAATTCACAGTGGTTTCCCTTGGAATGTACTTAGATAGCACTATGCCCTCACTATCGAAAAAAAACAATTAGCATGAACTTGACGTTTGACTTTATCTGACGTGCCTTTTTAGGGCGAGGAGAGTCACTCGTTTTCTATGAAGAACCCTGCACTTTTATCTCAGGATCATAGCTATACACTCAACTTTCATATCCGGTTATGATTTTGACTATGAAGTCCGAATCTGCATTAAGACGATCCTTCAATTCCCTGCAAACTGACACACTTTTCTTCTGTTCGTCAGTCAAAAGTCTAGGAACAAATTTCGCACTCACTCGTCTCTTTTGCAAATTATCATTTAAAATGATTTGTATGGACTCGTGCAAGATGTCTAGTTCTTTGGTAGGCTCTCAAATAGTCAATCGCCAGTTTAAGCGAACCATTTTTAAAACTTTTGCACATTTTTGTCTACTTTTGAGGTCAAATAACGCCCCAACCGTTATTAGTCTTCAACCGACTCATTTCTGCTTGTAAATAGTTTTTAGAGTCACCACATTATCGCCACTGATTTTAACATTTCATGAGCTTCTTTGGCACTTTTTTGCAACTTAAAACAAAGTCGAAATTCATGATGCGCGGTAGACACAGTAAATACGAGCTAACTTTTCCAGCTCTGGCAGTCGGCTGACAAGTCATAAATTTGACACTGACTATCTCAACGGATCAGGCTATCGGTTTATTACTACAAGTGGACGTGGCGTTAGCAGTTTCTGCTATAAAAAATCATGTTCAAAAAACACAGTTCATGCGTTTTTAAATAAATACAGTTTTACTGATACTAAGCAGTAAAGTGATAAATCAATTGCTTGATACATTTTAACTGGTTGAGTTAGTAAATATAAGATTAATTCATCGGTAATACACAATCACTGTAATATAACTTCAATGTTTATATTATACAGTTTCTAACTTTTAATCTTTACTTTCCGAACATCTCACGTTCAAATAAAAAAACACAGACGCGATTAAACACTGCGCCATCTAGTGTTTCTTCTTACTTTGACTACTCGTATAATATAATTTAACAAAAAGGGATTTTTGCATAAAATTTAAGTTAAATATTAAAATGAACTCAGTCTATATTGTATTCAAATCACGCTCGACTTGCGAATAAGCCCCCGTCTTAACGAGTTGATTTAATTTCGTATTATAAAACTACGTTTTATCTACTCGTCGCGTGCCTATACTTATGTAAAGAAAAAGACTTTGATCAGTATACATAAATATACATATAAATACAGAGTATATAAATACAAGCGACTAAAGATTTCATTTTATTTTATTTCGCTCGAAAATAAATATAATACAACGAAAAAAATATATTTTCCTCATTCTAGCCACAGACCCGTCGCGCCGGCACCGGAATAACAATATCTTGAATTTTCCGGTTTTTATTGTGTATGAAGAGAGAGTGGGGTACAAGCCTAATAAATATAAATTGCTAATGTCAATGCTGTTATGACCTTATAAATAAAAAACAATTATACTATTAAAAAGTCGTGGTAAACTGATTCCTTGTCCTATTTACATATGAAGAAAATTATAACTATAGGCCATTCTCAATAGTTTAAAATATTAAACTATTTTTATATAAATTTTGAAAGTTCGATATAAAATGTTGTCAAAATTTAGCACTGCGTTGATACAAGTGGACATAAAATCGATCGTAGAAAGGCAATTGACAAAGTTAACTACTATAGATGGAAAAATTACAATAAATTTGTAGGACTGGACTACTACTTATGATGGTACAAATCTCAAGGTTTTGATTAAAAAATCGTTACATATGTATTAATATTAAAGTAAATAATAAACAAGATTTGTGTGAAAATGTTATTTTATCCTAATACTAATTGGACAGACTTCCAAACAAATCAATCTGATTTGCAAACTTTTGCACTCGGATAAAGGCTAACCAATTTGAATATATGTTAAACTAAAACTCATTATCAACCTTTTATTACTAGCACATATTTAGTTTGTAATATATTATAATACATTAAAGCTGAACTCTTTAGTTTATATATGTAAAAGTAACAATGGTATCATTGATTTTTTCTCAATTTATTTATTAAACATTTTTTATTAAACATGATAGGAGTGAGTCCAATGCTAAACTACAAAGTAAACACAATCAACAACTACTAAATAGTTAGACACGATATTAAAATAATTAATATATATTTTTTCTAATGATGAGCTACTATTTGGCTTGTTATTTTAAGTATTAATTACGATATTTATTTTTGAGCTCAGAAAATTCTATTAAGACCTGATTTAATTTAAATATTTAATAATAATACATAAATTACTAATTCCGACCTCCTAGAACGATAGAAATTGAGAAACACTATGGTTCGTATAGAATTCGAACCAGATCCTTAAGGTATTTGTCACTGATTAATTCCACTAAACTATTGTGTTAATACGTGTAAATAATGATTACATTTCTAAGACGCATTTCATTATATTATAGAAAGGAGAGTCTCCTTTGTTATGTGATGATTAAAAATAGCTTAGCAGAAACCTCTCAACATTACCAGATATATTTTCATCCATGTCATTGAAGTTGATCAATAAACCTGAAAATTTCAAAAAGTTACCAAGAGTTTTAATTAAAATACCTCAAAACTTTTACGGTAACTTAAAAAGTAATGTATATACACGGATACTCCTGTATATAATTATAATTTGAAAAGTCCTATATATCCCATCGTTGCCACTAATTTTATGTTAAGGTTGTAAAAGTTTTGAGAAGGGTTTGAAGTATTCGATGAAATTAAGCGACTTCTTAGGCTTAAGTTTATTATGAAAGAGTGATTGTTTTCTTAGTTACTCTAGCTTCCAGGTATATTGTTAAACATTTTGCCATTACATACAATCATGGTTATAACTATGAGATAGCTACGACTCAGATAAAAATCAATATTATCAGTGTCGTGACGGACCGTAAGGTACGGAATACTATAAAATTAAGCTTTTTAGAACTTATATATAATAATTCATTTTGATTTCTATGCAGCGTTTAAATCGTTACCTTAACTATAAAAAAATTATATTTGCTTAAGCTTATATATAACACATTGATTAATAAAACCTTCAAAAGAAAACAATGAATGCTGTTACAATTTAAGATATTCGCGATGTGCTAAACATATATAATATTACGCTTCAGTTCACAACCAACAGATATCATGCATGTGAGAAAATACTAACAAATATTTGTAGCGACCACACACTTTTAAATGAGTCATTGTATCAAAACTTGCGTTAATTTACTGTGACCAAAATAATCATCCACCAACAAGGAAACAATACAATAGCGTAAAAGATTTGGACCACAAAGCGCTCGTTACGATCAGAAAAAATCCGAGTTCTGTTCTTACTGTAAATATTCTCCGTCATTAAGAGAATATTTCTTTGTTGCGCGATGTAACAAATCACTGTATCTACAAGATTTCCGTTGAAATGCAATACGACCTTGGACAATGCCCATCAAGCGAATGTCGCTTTCTAAAGGCGTATACCTATTTCGCTTCGATTTTTGGCTAAATTTAAAAAAATTATTAATGAGCTAACTCATTGCTTCATATTGTCTGACAAAAACTCGACAGCTTACTGCGCATAAAATGACAGCTGTTTGACCTTCATTTGCTTTTATATTTCTGATTTAGATTTAATTTTATTACACAGAAAATGACACACTTTAAATAAACTATTTTTTTGTAGTTGTGCAGTATTTATTTTTTAACCATTACTCATATTTTTGCTTTAAATAAAATTTAAAAGTTTAACTGATTTTATAGAATTGTCAATACAAAAGTTTTTTCATATTACAATATATTAAATAGGGTTTTATTTAGGGACCCGTCTGTTTTATTGTTTATATAAATGACCAATAAACCAGTGGTAATGTCAGTGACTAATATCAGAAACTCTTGGGTTTAAATCCCATGTGAGCCTGTGCTTTTTAATTTATATTGTGTCTGAAAGATATAAATTATTAAATAATTTATATATGTAAATAATTCTGATTAATTATTACAGATTAAGTTTTCCTATATTTTACTAATCTCACGAACGAATATTGTAGTTTTTAATCTAAATTTAGCTAGGTAGTACATATTAGTAAAATACTTCGAAAAATAATATACTGACTACAAGTTAAACTTAAACTCATTATTAAGATCTTAATTTACTGATTAATAATAAGGACAAAAAGACAATTACGATAAAAACAAAATAATTGGGTCTATTATATATATAGAGTATTTTATAGACCTGACTAACCCTAATTACTATAATATTATATAGATTCCAAGGTCTTATCTTCAATGTTACATGTGTCGAATTTCAAATGGTATAAGGCTTAAAAAATATAAAAATAGAACAATATATAAATAGCATGTTTACTGAGACTGGTATTTTATTAATATATCAAGGGTCCTTAAATAGTGACTAAGATTAGTGGTAATAAATACATAAAAATAAAGCATATGTATCATAATTATACTAGAGAGAAGAATAACATATATTTTACCAAACAGCTAAATTTGACTTAAGCTCCATTTGGTATGCAGCTTTTGCCCTATTTAATTAATTACCATATGATTTCTGATATATATTAAGTAATAAAACATATTGCAATTAATTATATAGTAGTTATATAATCGATAATAATATTCAGCTGTCGTTTGCAGTATAAATAAATAATAACTGTAATTTAATTAAAAAGTCAGCGTCCATAATTAAACGTTATTAGATCAATTATGCAAATAAAAATAATAACCAATTGAAATATGATATTGGTCATTACCTCTATAAATGTTTTCATCTAAGGAAATTTAATACAGCTGCTTCAACGTATTTTAATTAAGTCCTTTTCATATTTCAATACGATGACACCATTTGGCTTTCTGTGCCAGGTGATGCAACTATGTGGACGTTGCTCGTCTTTCATTTTACTATAGTATATGCAAATATAAAAGTAAGGGGTTGGATAAACTAGAAGAAGGATGGAATGGTAGATTAACTGTCTGGCTTCGTTTTTCATTGCATATTTTCGGCCGACTGGATTTTTCACGGATGAACGTTCGCGGCTATATATTTCACGTCGGCTTTATTTCACGGAATCGAAAAATGCATTTGCACGTTCGTTCGCGATTCAATTCGCGGAAATATACGATGGGTGTGATATAAACGTAGTATTTTTCAACCTACTGATGGGTAAATATATGAAGAAGTATATTTAAATGGAAAGCTTTAAAGCAACAATGTTTGCTTTGAAATGTCATGGTTAAACTTAATTCAATAAATAAGTTCCTAATCTAATATTTTACAGCTGTATTAAGCATACTTTACAATTAAAAATATTATTATATAATTAAAATAGGCTATCTTTAAATGAAATATTTTTGAGAATTTAAAAACATTTAAAATTTTGCAGTACATTGTAATATACAAATAAAAGACGTTGCAATTTTTATTTTGCCTCTCTATTTAATAATAAATTTACACAGCTTCTATATATTATTCCATATACTGCATGCACCACTCTATCTGAACTAGCAGTGCAAGTGTAAATGGAATTACTTTCAAAGCCAACCTTTTACGTGTATAAGCATACATGTATATATACATACATATATATTTATAAAGCATATTTCTCTGTGAGCTGAGAAGGCAAAGAGCGTCGACAAGAAGAAGTAACGACTCAGCAGCGTTCGTTTGAAGGGGACACCCTGTCAAAATAACACACGGTACATAATCGTTAACGGGCTGATAGTCTTGGAAACGTCAAACATTCCACGGAAGATAAAATAAAGCATTTTTCTTCTTAGGGAAAATAAACGGCTCGCTTCAGTTTCAAACGAACAATGCTATCTCCCGTCTGGAATCGCTTACCCGAAATAACTCGCAGACGCTAACCGAAAAACTACATCGGGGAATTTTCGGCGAGAAACCCTTCATATAGTATGTGACGTGGATGAAAAACGCTGTTAAGCGACTATTTTTTGTTGTTTAAGCAAATATGGTTATATTCCAAGCGCGAGGAAATATATTATGTGTGTGTATATAAACCTGAGTGTCAAAATGAGAAATGGAATTTTTATCTATAATTAAACGGTGGCAGGAGTCGCTGTGGCGTCCCTCGGTTAACGATGATTGATGTAATCGTTGTAATGAATTGTGTGCTAAGAAAGGTTATATTATACATACATTTAATCTGTTGAATTATTAAATTGTTGCTAATTTAGTGACTATATTGCAATGTTTAAAAAATAATATAAAAAAACTACAGAATATACAAAATGTTTTATGCAGCATTTGTGCGATAAGAACACTACAAATACTCATCCTTGTAAACTTTTAATATTATAAAAAATGTGTTTGCTATTAAACATGATTAAATAAAGTCTCACTAAAAAAAATTCTCCTTGATAAGAAACGTAGCAGTTAATACGTAACATAATACCGATATCCGATCCGACAGGTCCACGTACCACTGGTATTCTATAGAAATTTTCTGGTTATCTGCAATTATTTGGAGTCCATTTTAAAATGTTTTGCTTGAAAAATCCAAAAAAATATTTAAGATCCGTACACTTGAAAAAAGCCATTTTCTTGTGCCATTGTGTTAAATAAGATTTAAACCTACTGTGGCGACCACACATATAGGCACATTTAAAAGGGCGATTGTCTCATTGTTAATGACTGTGACCAAAAATGTTCATTCATTAACAATGAGACAAATATCATGGCACAATAGAGATTTCTTTTGACCACACACAACACGGGTCGTTAAGAGAATCCTTTTTGTGACAAATCGGTACGAACGCAATCAAACACCACAATGCAAACCCTTTCCGAAAAATTTGAAAGTCTGGAGGCAGGCAAAAAACGCGCTTTCGAAAATACACATCCGATTCATCGAATTCTGAAAAGCCACTGCAGCGATTGGCTTGGAGACCGATGCACAATTACGATTGGCCAGCTAGCATGCATCCCCCTAAAGGATATAAGCCCGGACTCCAACGAGGAGAGGGCAGACGGTACGAGATAAGAGACGGCTGAGGTAGACGGCCAAGAGACGATTGGAGGCACCATACGAGATGGCCGGAGACAGCAGAGACGGGCACCGACAACCAGAGAGCGAAGATCTACCAGCAGCCATCCGGAGGAACCTGCCACGCGCCCTCACCAACAGACCAGAAGATCACTCCTGGAACCCCCGAACCACTCGCCGCACGCAACCACAGTGTGATCACACAAAGGCTCTTGTTACGACAAGAACTAAAGGGTTTCCTTATAAATTACACGCAAGGATTCTTCAGTGCATTTAATAAATATATCTTTGTTATTAAACAGTCACGAGAAACAACATATCATCGAAAGACAAATACGACTGTAAGGCCACAATATTAGTATTGCACATATCCATCTAGCAAATGTCATTTTGTAAAGGCAAGAACGATAGCTGCATGATTGTGATTGGGATATCAATTCTGCATTGAACTCCGATGTGGATGTTAAAGTATGTGTCAGACGAAGTGTCGAAGATGAAGTGATCAGACTAAATATCTGAGTGAAAGTGACTCTTGGTTAGTAGAGTCACAGTATTATTATTCATGGCCTCTCCATGGTAGATTTTGTGGTCCGCTCATTTTTGGTGGGAAGATCAATTATAGAAATGTGGCGAATTTCTTTGAAATAAATTTCTTTTAGATAATAAAATACATTCGAATCGTTTGTGCGCGTTATATATTATCTAAACGATAAATATTAATGGCGCGTACCGTAATCCATTAAGTGGTCTCTCACGGTATTTCAAATTTAACGAGAAAGACCGCATTTTTATTTAAAAGTTAAA
This sequence comes from Plectrocnemia conspersa, assembly GCF_051122295.1. Lineage (NCBI taxonomy): Eukaryota > Metazoa > Arthropoda > Insecta > Trichoptera > Polycentropodidae > Plectrocnemia > Plectrocnemia conspersa. The sequence goes on along the minus strand of NW_028277177.1, from coordinate 23,948,468 downwards.
ATGCTTTTATCGCGAGTCTAACTAGCCCTGTTTATGATTATAATGTGGGCTAACAATTTTAATTGTAATTAGTGTAAGTTGATGAACCCGGCAATTATGCATATTTATATATTATGTCACAATTTTTAAATACTTTAATTTGTAAACGTGTTGCTTTAAGACATGTTTTCCATATTATTTGCTTCATAGTAATTACTAATTAAACACAAAGCTTTGTAAAGGACACAATGGACTAATTAGTTCATTGTGTCCTTTACAAAGCTTTGTGTTTATTAAGTTATTTTTTTCAGTAATTTTATTGTCTACGGTTTATCTGGATTTAAAGCTAAATATGATTAAACAATATTTTAAAATTGTTTTTAAGATCGTGTTACTTTGTGTAAGACTACTTCTATTTTTGCTAATTTTTACGCTTAACATTGAAATATTTAATAATAGAGTAGCATTTTTAATTACATATTTGCTCACTAAGAATTTTGGGGAACTCAGGTCCGAATGATTTACTACTATTGCGGCCCAAAAATCGATATTAATTAAAATAAACAAATTTACAAGAAAAAAATCTATTTAAACGAATACATACATACACATTTTTTTTAAGCTCCAAAGCGATACAAATAATATATGACACACTATGATAAAAAAATATAGTAGATCTTTTATTTTAAAAATTTAAGAGCATTACCATAAATATACCGAAATACTATAAAAATATTAGGTGATACTATATTAACCATAGAGTAAAGAATATATATACATTCTTTACTCTATGATATTAACCCACTTATCTCCAAAATCAGTGACTACCACACCAAAATTAAATTTAACTATAAATTGTTCAAACACATCTTGCTTTAGAGGTTCACTTCCTCAGAGAGTTAAGAAGTCATAAATAGTCTTAATATAATAAATAATTTATAATAAATCAAAATATTTTATATTGGTAATAGTTTTGAGTTTCTATTTATTTATCTTATGTTTTTTTTAATATATATTAGTCCTATTTTGTCTTTCTTTTAATCTATAAAATGGTTATTAATCAGAAACATTTACCTAATTTTATTATAAATTTATTTTACTGTATTTTTAATATGTATTTAAAGAAAATGTTAGTAGAGATAATAATATAGACTGTAAAATTTAAGTCACCCAAACAATAGCATTATTATAAAAAGAACAAAACTATTTATTATATATAAAATATATATTTTGATTTAATAAAAGTATCCAGATTATAAGTATTAAACACTAGTATTAAAATTATTTATATCTATAAAATATAAGTTTAACCAAATCCTATGAAATTCTACTGTGTTCAAAAAACTAATTTTATTTTCGTTGAGCACTTTGTATAATGTACATTTATATATGCTTCCAAAATATATAATCTATAAATAAATTTTATTCTGTAGGGAGAAATGTTTGGTAGAATACAAGATAAAAAAAGAGGAGAGCTTTCCTCTCCGCATCGCGGTAATGGCGCACGACATTGTCTACTTCTATTTCAGTTCTAAGATCTCTTCCGATATATCCGAATAGACATGTGTTACTAAACGCAAGATAATATGAGACATGTGGATACAAACGATACGCATTTTCCCTGCGTGTATCGTTTGAGAAACGGCGCTCGTTTTGGGGTTCGATTTGTATGGCAAATAAAAAAGATCCCCTTCTTTCAAAGGGTAAATAAACGATCAAAAATGTAGAAATTGGAATTTTAAAAAGTTATTAAGCAAAATATGTTTTTAGTATTTGTGTACATATTTTTAGTAACCCAAATATTGATTTTGATAAGAGTAAATACTCGTGCACAATTAAAAATAAAATGAATAGCTTATAAGAAACATGATTGTAGTTGTTTTTAATAGTATATCAATAATAATTTCTTAAAACATCTCTTCACGTAAACATAATGTAACTTGATTTATATTTAAAAGATTTTTTGGTATTAAAAACGTAATGTTAAACGTATATTCATTTATATATAATTTTTAAAGTACACTTATCTTTAATGTAAAATTGTATGTAAGGAAATCAAAACAAAATTGTTTTTTTTTTTTTTAAATAAAATAAAATAAATCAATTAATTACAGTAAAAATTATGCTAAAGTGATTATAAATTAATAAGCACTTATGTGCATTGCGATTTATACTGTAAATAATTTAAAAATAATATTTAAGCTTATTATCAATTCATGTACTACAGAAAATTGCTATATATTGTTTATATTGTTTTTCAATAAAGAAGAAACGTCCAATTTAATAAATTTAGAAGCGTATTGATTTATTGTTTTACGAGACCTTGAATAATTCTTATATTATCATTCCTCACAAGTAATTGTTTCTCATGACCGCGTTTATTATTCAAAGCTCGACTTCAACCGGAAAGCTCACCGAAAAAGCATCAATCACCGCGAATTTCCACTCGGAACAACGCTGTGTGTATATGAAGAGTATGTTCGTTTTAAAATATTATTGTAAACTTCTAAAAACGCTTCAACTTGTCATAAACATGCAAACATCCAAAGCGAAAAGCTTCCGAACAGGCAACGAACCGATTGAAAATTTAGCTGCGGCATTAAGAGCGCGAACCATCGACGTCTTGACACAAGATTGATTTATGACTGTTTCTGATGGATTATTCTTAAACGTATACAAAATATCTAATAGAAATGTGTACACGCTTTAATAAATGGATGTTTTGAAGGTTGGACGAAAACGAGATTTAAATTACAAGGCGGTCATATAAACCACAAATTTTTGGAACCGCCTTCTCCAAACTTTTGTTTACTTTCAATCAAGGTGATTGAGAAAGCTTGTTTGCGTTATATTGCTGAGTAAAGGTATATTAAAATATATCAATGAAATGGGAAGCGTATGATTTTCTTATTTATATTAGTGATCTCAAAACTTTTCTGATCACGAAAAAACCCTTGTATAACAATACCGTAAAAATATGCTTTGAATTGCTTATTTATTTATCATTAATTTAAAACAATACTAATATATATTGACTGAAGATTCAAGAACTTAATATTGAAATATATTAAAATTAAGAGTGTTTTGATACCACACAGTGAGTCGGTGCAATCGAATACATTTCTCTATAGCACACAGTGAATCGGTCCGAGCATTAAATAAAATACGCATTTCACGGGCAGGCCATGTTGCACAAATAAAAATTGCTGGATAACAAATCTGATGGCCAAAGGTAAACTTATGGTGGTTGGACGATATGACAAAGGATGCCAGCACAGCCGAAACAATTAAATTAACCTAGCTCAGTACTGGAGAAAATGAAAGCAGCAGTGAAGCAGTGAATCGTACAAAAAATTGTCAGTAAAACAATTGCATAATAACTTGTCGGCGGATCGTTAGGACTATTTGCATTGTGTTTATTGCGCTTTTAACGCGTATATTTGCCAAATCCTTTTATCACGTTCAATGTGTCAATTTAACGGGATTTTACATAAAAATACAATGAACTTGCAGCGATTAATCAAGAAGAAGAATATATGTTTCACCCCAGTTCACTTCGTCTAATGCTTTTCCCTATTACTTTGCCTATAAAGCTTGTTCAGTCTGAATGACGTTTGAGATCCTAATTAGTGGTTAAGTCAAATTTTCAACGTAAATCGATGAAATAGTTTTTTTTAAGCTATGGTTAGGCATTCAAATTAAAAAATTGAGTATGCATTACTTACTGTTTATTTTTAAATATTTTTCTTTGAAAAATAAACAGTAAAAATAATATCTAGTATTTTTTTCATCAAAACCATATACATGCATATCCTTTAGGTTCTTCAACAATTTATATACTCCTATACTTCGCCGTAAAAAAAAATCTTATCACATTACTTTTTATTTATCATTTACTTGACTTTCAGCTTTATTTTAATCTAGAAATACACAATAATTTCGCCTTGAGCTAGTCATAGACGACTCAGTATGAGAAAACCTGCCGAGAGGGGAGGGGGGAGAGGAGACAAATTACCGGGGCCCGTTCTTTTTGAGGGGACCAACTCTGGTAAAATCATAGCAAGAAATAAAATATTATATAAAAATAAAAATTTTAAAACGACCTCTAATAATGAATCCTAACTAAACTACGTTGTTTAAAATGTGTGTTCTGATGTATTTCAGGTATAAGTTCCTTTTTATATATACAATAAATAAAAGAAGCGGAACATTGTCTTCAAAAGCACCTACTTTCTAGGTAGTACTTTCACAATAAACATTATTATTCAAAGGGACAGATTGTAGCTTTTTGGCGCAGCTCAATTTGTGTTAAACGTCGCCTAAAAAATTATTGTTGACCTTATGGTCCTTTGAACGTTTAAAAAATATTAAACATGAGACACGAATTTATTGCTTTTGACGTAAATTTGGCCTTCTGAGAAAAGATAATTATTTTTTTCGCTCTCCTATTAAGAAAAATTCGGATTAGGTGTGTTTTATTCGATTCTTACTCATAATTTTGGTATAAAAACAGCGATCGCAGTTGTCAACCAAATTTCCGATGATTTATCGAAAGAAGCGTTGATCTCCTCCCATTTTCATGACAAAATATAAGTCAGAAGTCACCGTAAAGAAGTGTTATTTTATATTACTAGACGCTCAACATTATTTTACTTCCTGATTTATAACTACACTAGAGTTGACCCACCCTAGACATCAAATTCAAAATAATAAAAGTCCAGAACGAGATGAATAAACAGCTTTTCCATTTAAATTGTTAGATCAATTTTTAATCGTCAAGAGCTTATTTAGGAGTTATTTATAATATAAGCCTATTAATTGCACATTATTTCGCGACTGTAATATCAACTGCTGTAACGTAAAAATAATTTATTGCTAAATTTAAAATGCGTGATTTTATTTTATTTTATCTCATTTAAAAGAATATAATAAATATGAATATATTAATCTTACCGTACCCTACTATAGAAAGCACTGATCTATAACATGAAATTAATGACCGTAAACGGGCAAAAAAACGAGACGAGTTTGTGATCGTGGTCATAGTTTTTTTAAGGATAAGAGTTCCTCTTAAAAAGGATCTTGCTATATCCATTTATAAAGTCAATGAAGGGATTCGGGCCAGAGAGAGTGATATTGGTAAACCTTATCCACGAGTATTAGGTGTGGGCGGTAGGGGGTTGGGTAAAATTTTCCCTTAGGGACACCGGGACGTCCCGGGGACGTTTCCCGGCTCAGTGTCCCGGATCCCCGGTCCACATTATGAAGTTTACAAAAGAGGGCACGACGGAAAGCCGCGCCGTTTTTATTCCGTTTACCGCGTGGAAATGAAAACGATTCGCTTTTATTCAATTACATATCGCATGGCATGTATTAGATTACATCTCTGTGCGCTTATTAGACATATTTATAATATTATTTATATTTCATATGTGTCATAGATAATATTTTATTATATGATACTGAATAATGCATATGTAGCGTATAAATTATATGGAAATTAGCACAGGAATTTAAAATATATATTTGTAGATCTTTATGCATATTATGATTGTATTATTTACTGGAATATGTTCTAAGCTGTGGTAGCAGTATTTTTAAATCCAATACATGTATGTATTTAAATTTAAAAACTACACAATTTTTACAAAAAAAAAATATTACATGTACTTATTTAATTTTTTTAAGATTTTTTTTGGTTCTTATTTTTTAATTGTCAAATTTATTTTTGAAATTCTGGACTATAACTAAAAAGAACAATAACATTTTTTGTCAATTTGGCTTTGAAAAATCAATACATCCACAAACTAGGAGAGCAAACATTCACTTAGACTGAAGCTTCATAGGCAATATCGTAGGACAAAGAATTAGAAAACTCACATTTATGTAATGTGTATTATAATATTAAGGCGAAACAAACTTTCATGAGAAACAAATATAATATAATAAACTATTTTTATTCTGGTCCATAGTTGTTCCCTTTTTGTAATACATCTCAATGACGTATATCCTTTTCGCAAGAAAAATGTTCAGATCTGTGGGAACGAGTTCTTTGATTTAGACATTTGTGATCTATGGAAGTGGGCCGATCTTCATCACATTATGATTTGTATGAAGAAGGAATATGTAATGAGTTGTCACTTCTGTATGTGTATAGTAAAGTACGTATATTTATAAAAAAATATAAATAAAAAACCGGCCGAGAAACGAGTTCTAAGGACAATGAAGCCGCTCAGAAGGGACTTTCGACTTATTTTGTATTCCGCGTGCTGAATTTATTCAAAGGCGGCTCATTTTTTATTTTATTTATATATATTTTTTTCCTCATCGTTTCTGGCACTCTCTTTTCTCTGACTGTGTTTTCTCCAATTTTCGTTTAATTTTATAACGCGAACCGACTGAATAATGTATTACGAGTGTGTGTTTGTACGAATTTTCTATTTGCCGACAAACAAGCGTTGTGTTACTAACTGAGCTTTCATCCCATAAAGATGATGAATATTTACACAAAATTTTAAAATCTAAAAAAATATTTTAAAACAAAATTTTTCACATTTTTTTGCTATTTAAGCAGCACTTCTGCCTTTTTATAAATAGTCCTGTTAATAAAATGTTTTTAGATTTTGAATAATAAAGTCGTTTATAAATAAACACTTAATAATTTAAGAAAAAACTTATGTATCAATATAATATTTTTTGTTCACAGAACTAACTTTCAAATTATTAAAATATAAAATTTAGGTTGTAGTAATATACTAAATGTTTTATTTTTAATTTTTGCAAATATGGTAACAAAAGTTGAATTTTGAAGCAATAACTTTATCTTGTTAAAAAATCTTGTTGTTAAATGTATTTATTCTAAAAAGTATTCATTTTGAATCAACTACATATTTAATTTATATAAATAATTTTTTTAATGCAAAATGACCATTTAGTACAATAATACAATATTTGGGTCATCCAAGATTTATTTTAAGCAATTATTTTTTTTCATATTAATAATTAAAATCTACAATAATTTTTAATATATAATAACACATTTTAAACATTTTTAATTACCCAATTATGTATTATATTACTTTCTACGTATTTTTTTCTAACAAAAAATGTCCTAGGCCCTTTAAAATTATTTAAAAATGTTTATATATATTTTGTCGATGAACAATAAATTTAAAAGTAAATTTTTGTAAGCCACATAAATTTCGAGTACATTTAAATATTAATTTATTTAATAAGTAATATTTTTATTATGGCAAAATATCTTATTACACTGATGGTTTGTATTTTAGAATATCGAGTCAACCTTGTGTTTATATTTATTGTATTTCTTAAATGTCTAATAAAAATGTCACTTATGACAGCAAAAATAATCTAACCTAACTTAACACAAGATAAATTAAAATAACCTAATAAATCAGATGGTTTTGGTAGATAAATTATTTACTTAATTTTTGTTACCAATAGCCTAGCAGCAATATAAATTTGTTCCTAATATTGTGCGATAATGGGTTAGCTGTAATGACACTAACTTATATTTTATAAAAAAAATGAAATTCTAAAGTGAAGTAACTAAAAATTTTAATTGCAATATCTTAATAAATATAAAAAAAAATAACAGTAGCTATAATTTTTTTTTATTTCAAGTCAGTATTTCAACTTTTTTAATATTATAGCAACTTCATGCTCTAATTTATTTAATTTTTGTAATAAAATAAAGTCAAAAAATATAATAAAAATATATTTAAAGGCAATCTAACTTAATATAACACATTACGTTCCGTTCCCACGTTTTTAACCCTTTCACTGTGGCTGATATTTTTGCGCACTATTTCGAAATTTGCTAATATGTGGAGGAGCATCAGTTATTAACATATGATTTTAATAAATTTAAGTGTTTTTCAACATTAAATTATACAAAAAAAAATATCACAAGGCCCAAAAATTCATGGCATCTTTAGGTGCCAAGTGCATTCTGGCGATTTTCTTGATGACTTATGTCATCCGCGGTTAAAGGGTTAAGGGTTAAATGAATGTTACTTATGCTTGTAAAAATATCGTATAAATATATGTAAAAATTTTGTGGAATACATGGGAAACTAATAACAAAGCTTGCCAATTTAGATAATTTTGAAATATTAAAATAACAGTGATACAAATTAATCCTTATAAAAAGTTATGAATAAAATACCACATATTTCGCGCTGTTTGAGTTAATAAATCTCGACATTTTCTCATAAAAAATATCAGTTAAGAGTACCTTAATATAAAATTTGAAAGGAGTTGCAATAAACAAGCTTCATAATTTATTCAAATAAGGTTTAAATACATTTTAAGTATAATATATAAGTTAAAAGTTACTAGCTTCTATGTATTACATATCAAAATCTGCGGTTTAAAATTATTAAACATCTATTTATTCATTGTAAAAAACACACAGCAAGGTAAATACAGTGTACATCTGCAAGGAGCAACACTTTTAAAAGCGATAAAGTACTGTTACAACTATGCCATGTACGAACCAGCTCATTTTTATTTTATTATTGAATAACGATATTGATGACTAAGATTAGGAAAATTTATTAAAACCTCATCAGTGATGATCGATCAGAATTATATTAATATAATAATCATAAATTCTAATTTTACGAACACATCTACACCATTTTTTACACGTTTAAATGACCATTTCAAACAAATGTAAATCAGAAACTTGTTGTTCACAAAAAGCTAAACAATAAAAGATAATACTCAATACTGCAATTGCATAATAAGTTCTGATCTGCTAGCACATTAACCACTCGTAAGCAGCAAAAAAATATGGTTTTATGCATAAATAATTTGTGATACAATGCAGCTAACCTGCGTAAAAACCACTATTCTTATTTTCACCATGCAGTGTCACTTCTTTAAGGGTTGAACATATTTCGTGAGTTGATTAATCAAATGATGCAATTGTCGCATTAACATCCACATTTGTGATTCACCAGAGTTGTCTGGAATTAAGAGTATGAATGTGATCACATCAGCATACGATCAACTGACTCGAGACGAGAAGGTCAGAGACACTACAAAGTCACACCCCTTTGCCTTCAGAATATTTACTGTAAAATTCATAATATATTAATTATGTGATTGTGGTCCAAAATCATTTACGCTATTGTGTTGTTTCCTTGTGATGGAAACAAGTTTTGAGACAAAGACTCTTTCAAATGTGGTAATATGTGAGTGGTCGCCACAAATTCGTTTACAATAAAAATAATAAGAGAAAGAACAGATCGCTGTCTGACACCTCTCTATATTAAAATATAGATGTTTTGATCTTTCTTACTGCTGATTGAAGTTAATACAGATTTTTGAAAAGTCTTAGGTATTTTATAAACATACATAATGCATACGAGGCGTCTCATTTAAGTTAATCAACAGTTCATTTTTTAATCATAATTTTGCTTTCAATATGTTAGGTAACCTTGGCGTTTAAAAAATACATGTCAGTCTTATTTGAAGTAAAATTTAACGATTTTTTTCCTAACTGGTTCTTTTCCAATTTTCCAAAGTTCTGGGCCACTGGTTCCTCTTCTTGCCTTCGATATTTGTACGAATTTCGCAGAATTCGCTCATTTAACGCGAAGCGAGCGCTCTAGCGCGTCGAACAAGTTAAGCCGCGGGAATTTGGCCACAAGTAGATTTGGCAGATCTAGATAGGGAAACGGTTAAGTGGGATATTTGCAGGGTTGGATTAGTAGCGAACGTCAACCTTTCGAACGGAGGCAACTGCGAAAACTTTACGCCGCGATCGAGAATAATCCCAGATAAAAGCGTTCTCAAAACTACCATTATTATGGCTCGCTGCTTCGGGAGGCGTTATTCTATAATACGAACTCATATGTCTGTGTTGTAGTTGGCGTAGTTTAAATCCCACCTTTGACCAGATCAAAGGCAGCTAATTCGCCAACTGATCGTGACGAGCATTCAACGTTATGCCATTGTTTAAACCGCTGATTATGTGCGATCAAAGGGGTATTTCGCTATAATATAATATTATCAACAATGATAATCTAAAGGATAACGCAAATTGGTTTTGCTAATTGTGTGTGCCGTCAAACATGTTGTTCAACTTGTGTTAATAATTGTAATTGTTTAACAATGTTTTGTGTTGTGCTGCGAATTAATAGTTGAGTATGTGTGTTAATAGTGTGTAACAAGATGACGGTACAAATGTGAAAGGATATACTATTTTGACAAGAAAAAGTAATATACAATAACAGTAATTTTTAGAATAAATATATGAGATAAATTAACAAATATTAATATTTGTAGTATATAATAATACAACAACTTTACTTAAAATAGCAGAGAGATATTATAAATGCTTGTGATCATAATATCAGAGACTCCTTTAGAACCATATATAGTACTTACTCTCTGAAATATTCTCAAAATTTCACATCCTAACTTTGGTTTGATTTATATAACACATAATACACCCCCGTGCTTCTCTCTCTGCTCTTTTGTATACTTATACGCCGTAAAGTTTCATAGCTCGGCAGTGTCATATGCAATATAATACTTTATAAAGCGATCTACCGAAGTTTCATCGAAAAATATCGCTTTCCATCCCCGCTTTCTATATGCATTTGACTTCTGGACTAAAAGTTGCGCCCATGAATAATAGAATTTGGAACTTCACGGCCGTCACCAATGTTTATATTATCGACGGATGTGTGCTTAAGTACGAGAGCTTTCGCGGCGGGTAGGCGTGCGAAGGTTGTGTTTAACGACGTAAAGTTTTCGACCAAGTAAATTAAGCTTTCGGAAAATTTTCTCGGAGTCGAAGAAATGGCTCTCGAGCCGAAAACCACCGGATCTGCTTTGCGGAATTTTAATGCTCCACAATAAGACGCGCACTTTGCATAATAATCTAATGAGCGCGTCGCTTGGAAATATACATATGTACCTATTTATATACGCATTTTGTTATTTATTTACTAGCAACTCCAATTTGTTTATGAACCGAGGGCATAAACACAAAGCCTTAATCATTCGTGCTTTGTATGCGAAAGCATAATTTTAAATAATGTTAAATGGGTACAACAAAAAAGTTAGACCCGAGACACTCTCGCGCTTCGGTGGCTAACAGTAGCGAGGCGATAAAGGCTAATAAAGTATAATAATAATCTTAATATAAACTATTTTTTTATTCAAATAGAAATGAGCATTTTTTAAATTGATAATTAATATTTTATGGAAACTAATATATCATATTTGGGTCATAATTATATTATTCAGAGATAAATAAATATAAATTTAAATATATTATAGAACAATCATGTGTGGCGACCACACATATAGGCACATTTAAAAGGGCGATTGTCTCATTGTTAATGACCGTGACCAAAAACGTTCATTCATTAACAATGAGACAAACATCATGGCACAAGAGTGATTTATTTTGACCACACACAACACGGGTCGTTAAGAGAATCATTTTTATGACAAAACGGTACGGACGCAATCAATCACCACAATGCAAACCCTTTCCGAAGAATTCAAAAGTCTGGAGCCAAGCAAAAAACTGACTTTCGAAAACGCAACATCTGATTTCTCGAATTCTAAGAAGCACTACAGCGATTGGCTAAGAGATCGATGCACAATCGCGATTGGCCAGCTAGCGTGCATCTCCTTAAAGGATATAAGCCTGGACTCCGACGAGTAGAGGGCAGATGGTCCAAGATACGAGACGGCTGAGGCACGAGACAAGAGCCAGCGACGCAGATGACCAGAGAGCCAAGATCTACTAGCAGTCATTTAGAGGAACCAAGAGACGCGCCCTCACCGACAGACATGAAGATCACACCTGACACTCACCGCACGCAGCCACAGAGCCCTGAGACATCATCACCTACACACCTTCATCGCAAGAAACATCACGCCGTAATCGCCCATAGTCAAAATTGTAATTATAACTTAATAAACAATCTAATAGGATTTACCGAAGAGTCTCATTGGGCGCGAGGTCAACCACGCCTAAGGATACGCCCCTAAGCATGTAAATTAAAAAATAATAAATAAACATAAATAAGAAATAAATAATTTATTTTACAAATATCTCGCTCGCACTAAAACTGTTACATATTAGACATGTTAGATGCAAGCGAGCGTTGATAATAACATTGATAACCCCATGAATAACCCTAAACGAATCATTTGAACTGTGTATAGAATACTGAGATATTCAAAGCAATGAACGAAGCGGGAATAACGACAGAGCGGCGACGGCAGCTTGTTGTGTTGCCGTCTGACATTATTGCGAGTTCAACTAGTCCGTCAAATTGGCCTTAAAACACATACATAATGACATGCAAATGACACATCGAGCAGTTGTACCAATTTTTAGCTTCACAGCAATATCAATACATTTAATATAAATAATGATCAGTTCAATTTAAATTCGAATCATTGAATATAAATTTTAACAAATTAATTTACATTATAACCATCTAATATTTATTATGGCCGCTTATATTTTGATCAATGTATTCTGACTTTTAATATAAATTTTGACCCGAAAAATATGAGCCATATCTTAAAAATTGCTAGAAAACTCACCCGACTAAATAATAGTATGTGTTCTGCAAAGGCAAATTGTATGGCATCAGACTTTCAATACTAGTATTGCTTTTTGATTATATACTAATATTGCATTATTTGATAGTAATGGTGATTTTCATTCAGTTATAAGCGGACTTTGATTGAAATACGTAAAATCTGGTATTGGGTTCATTAACTGACACAATCCTCTATCCACAATTGAATAAATTTACGCATATCATCATCACAAGAAAAGTCTTTTAGACTTTCAATAATCAGTTTTAACCGTTGAATAAAAATTGGTTTCTTAGTTGAAATGAAACACCGTGGGAAACCTCTTAATATATTAAAGTACGTTCCAATAATTAAAAGGGAAAAAAGGTAGCCCATGCATTTCGGGTGAAACACTTTTTGGATGCAGTTATATTTTAAAGCTGCCATACTATGGATCTTACATTATCCTTAAAAAACGAGATTTGATTTGAAAAAAATATTACTATATAATTTTATATAAAAATCCTTATGTTTGTTATTGTAAAATGTTATTAATACCACATATAAAAATAATGTTGAGTCACGCTGAACATTTTCCCTCTTTTCTGTATACCATATGCCAAACAAATCTTCTCAACCTCTGCACGCCAATCCACCATCTATTGCCTCATTGATAACCACGTCGAGGTGCTAAAGCACACATACACAAGATTTGTTTTGCAAAGGTGCCGAGCGTGCAAAACACGGCGAAGCGTTAAAAGTATGCCACTCTCGGAGCCCTCCGCATATTTTTTCTCTCCCCTTTTAACCGTGCAAAAATGTATAACGAATGAATGTATGATGAAGTGGAAGTGCGGCTGGAAAATGGCACACACATAACCGCTCGTTCCGTGTGTACACATTACGAAAATACACTTACTTTGTTGCCGTTGCAAACTTTTCTCCGAATCCATTAATCCGGGGGTGAGCGTGACCCCAAAGCTTACCACTTTTCGAATGCTAGCGTATTTTTTAGTCGACATGAAAGAAGCGAGACTAAGAGCAGCGGTTCGCTTTGAGCTGCTCTCGAAATGAACAAAAAATCGGTCAGTATATAAAAACACCCTAATACGTAGGCTGTACGCAGTATTGATTATGTATCCTCGAAGCATAGTTATAATGGCAATACAGTTATCATTAGTTTAAAAAGCTTAATGACCTTAAGATGAACTAAATAAAATAATCCATTCAAAATTCATAGAAATTAAAATATTATATATATATTAAATCACACAGTTTTTTGATAACGAAGTATACAATTTTTTAATTGTCTCGTTAGAGTTGTATATGATTATTTTTTATTCTGAGGGTATTGTATCATATTATATTGTAGAATTTACGCTTACAAATTAAAATTAGTTAATTGGAAATATTTATCAGTTATTAAAACTATTTTTTAATTTATTATATTTATTTATAATTATTGAAATGATTTTATAAATTTTATTACTAATAATAACTTTTATCACTAACAAGGTTTTGCAAAAAAAAAATTTTTTGTTGAGAAAATATACTGTCAGGTTTAAGATATTTAATTACTGATCTAAAAGGCAGCTTAATAAAAGGTAATTCTGTACTTTTACTCAATTAAGAAATTACACTAATTACAAACTGGACGTTCATATTGAAAACTTAAATATATATAATATTTTTATATCGTCAGTTTTTAAGTTATGAACCAACTCATAACAAATTGCACCAAATTGTAAATGTGTATTAAAAATGTTCTTGTAAATATATTTTACAATGATAGTTTTTAACACAATATCATTGATTAATAGAATATAATGTTTTTTATTCGATTGACTTGATGTATATGTTGGTATGTATACATGAAGAAAAGTGCTTTGAAATTTGCATCTTGCACAGTTTCTGGGTGATGGAATGCGCAATGTGTTGGAAGGATTACGATATGCTGTATAATTTTGGTGAGTGTCACCACTCTGAAAGGGCATTAGCTGGGATCTGCTGGCGACATTGCCTAGAACGAAGATATTCAATCTCATAATATGCCTGGCTCTTGAAAGACATTTGGAAAGTTTGGATTGGAAAGTCTTCCATTATGAGATAAGTATGCGGGTTTTGAATTGTTCGAATCCATTGTTATAAACGCGTTAACTTTATATATACGACCGTCGTTAGAGATAATTTCTATTTTAGTGCGAATCGCGTACTTTTAAAAGTATTTGATATGAGATGGTATTGAAATGGAAAATCAATAACGACACTGTTAACTATTTATAAAGCCGATAGATACCTAATTTTAAGTTTTGAAATTCATATTTAATAGACTGAAAGCGCTGGATACCTCTACCAAACGCATCACATATGTATTTTGGTTGGCACTATGGCATTATGGTCTTTATCGAATTAATAAAGTAATGTCAGAGATGACATTTTAAAAAGTCACAAGGACTCAACCGCTGATGATAGACTGAAAAAACGGTGGAAGAAATCCTCCTTTATATACAATAATACAATGACAATATTAAGCACAATGCGAAGATTAAAAAAAGTGTACCATAAATCTCCCGATAATGCTAAAAAACATTTTTGCCGAAATATAGAAATACTTCATAGGACATGAACCTAAATTTAAAACACATCAATATAAAAAAATATTTTTTTTTATATAAAAATTGTATCAAAATAAAATAATTATTTTTAATATATATATATACATATATAGAATATTTTGGCCGATCAAAAATAATAAATATCTTTAGTAATAAATATATATAGTCAATTACTATTATTATTTTTACAAATAAAGCTTTATCTTATTATTTAATAAATTATTAAAAATAATTTAAAATTACTTTTTATGTAGAATCTTTAAAAAGGCAATTGCTACATTTTAAGAGCTATAATACTATGACATTTTCTTAATTGTAAATTATTTAATTATCATTTTAAATAATTTTTACGTAGGTTACAGTTATTTTAATTTTTACGATTTTTTATTTGCATTTGAATAGACTTTTTCTTTTGACATTTTGCCGAAAATATACGTGGTTTTTCATAAGAAAAATCAATTATTTGGAATCGTTTCGACTACAAAATTTTTGTGCGATAGTAAAATGTGTACCAAATTATTTTTCTGAAAAAGAGCTTTTCGGCAAAACGTCAACAGAAAGAGTCAACCATAAGCAGTTTGTAAAAAAAATAATATATATTATTAGTAGCCAGGATTTAAAGGTCTAAAAACAAATTCATAAAATAACAATTTTCAGTCAGATTTTAAGATTATAAAAATAGCCCTTTTTTTCGAGGTAATATAGGAAAATTTTTATCTTATAAAAAATTAAAATCTATAATATAATTATATATACATTTTTCTACTACTGTATTATTTCAGTACTAATAAACAAATTAAGCTATAATTATTGCTTTCACCTTCATCTCTAACAACCCACTCAATATATTTATAGCACAAATGACAAATTTCAATGTGACTGATATACATTCAAGGGCTAGAATTAACCGATGGCAAATTCACAGCAAACGAAAGAAACGAGATTGCTCCCTTGTGATATTACTTCGTACGTCAGATATCAAGTGTTTAATTAAAGCAATATTATGATTCCTTGGTTATGCTTATCATTTTAGTGAACATCTGTTAAAGTCTTAGTTTGAGCAATTTTTTTCTCAAATTAATATCGTGACCAGCGTAGAAAACACGTCATTATGGATGATAGAATTTTCGAATAAACACTCGAGATCCTTATTCGATTCGCACAGTTTTTTCCATTCTCGTCCAAAAACTTTCATATTATCGCATTTTTTCGTTCCCTCTTAATCTGACGTCTTCGATAAGTGCTCGTGTGGGAATAGAATGGGAGATAACGTGCGTTTTTTTCCGTCAGCCGCGAAAAAGAAGGGAAAAATAGCTACTGGGAGGTAAGCTTGCGATTACTAGCGAAAATTTCCATTTGATAAGCCGCCGTAATCGCCTTTAGAAATTCACGCACCACCGATTGAGAAACTCTGCATAGACAAATATAACATAGACGCATGAAAGGGGCGAGTTCCCTTCCAACGACCCGGAAATATATTTTTACGCTTTCGTTCTGGCGAAACAGGCTTAAACTTAGTTTATCATATTCACGTCTGAAGAAAAAGCTTATCTCTGTTGACCCGTTGCCGAATTTATGAAAAATGATATTAATGCCCCAGAAAATGTGATGAGATCTTGTATCCGCTCGCAGACGAGATGATACAATATATATTCTATGTGTATGTATGTACATATAAAATGATTCGGAAGTTCTGCAAGAAAATATTATTTACGTCGTAATCGCAAACTAAGTTTAAGAGACTTACTTAGTTTTTATATTATACTTATGAAGAAAAAAATGTTACTCTACTCATAATCCTGTAAAAAATGTATAATGGCGGGTTTGTAAAAAAAAGGCTAAGGAAGCATCAATTATCTGCAAAATATTTTAAATTTAGACATCACTCTTATGATAATTTGAAAAAATAGAAAAGAAAGATTAACACATCTTGAATGAAAAAAAATTAATGAGTGATCACGCGACCAAATAATTGCGTTAGTAATAAGAAATATTGTACTACCTAATAGCACGTTCATCTCGAGATGTCAAAAAAACTACCATTTGTTTGGAAAAGATTGCTTCCTTATCTGGTGGACAATATATTTATTTTTAACAATTTAATATGAAGTTCCGAACATATTATAATTTTATTCAATATATTTTTAGAGTTAGTCACATTATAAGATGACATGTTAACTCGAAAGCTGTTAATAGTGCCCAGATAAATATATTCTACACATCATTTTAAGTACGTATAGTTATCAGAAAAAATCTAAAAGTAAATCACTGCTAACAAATATACGACAATTTTGTCGTAAATATATTTTTTCATTATTAATACAGTGAAAAATATATTTCGTATTTTATAAAATAAATTAGGGTGGGCTTTCACCAAATATTTAACCTAATTAACAAAATACATTTCTAGAAACCCAAGTGTGCGACTTTAACCGCCGCGCCGTTGACACGGTGGTCAATATTTTTTCGCCTTGTATCCAATTACTAAATCAACATTTCGTTAATTAATATTGTCAGTGGAGCGAAGGATCGAAAGGTTCATATTTATTTCACTATACTAACACTCATAAGCAAGTTAACTAAATATTATATATATCTCAATGGGTGGTCCGGAATTTCAGATTTTATTCCAGATTATAAAACATATTTACTATATAGAGGTATACTTTATCTGATTTTAATCCGTCTAAAATATACCAAACATGTGCGAGCTACTGGTCCCTTAACACATGGTGAATGGTGTCCTATTTCAAAGTGGAACTGTTTTTTTTTTGCGAAGCATGCATAATTGGGAGCTTGTGTGCTTTAGGGAGGTTTGGAAAAAATGGGAACTGCCATATGTATTTATACAACGCGCCAAAACACATTTAACATGTTTATTTATGATATTATAAAAAATATATGTATTAATAGAACTTTTACATAGAAAAAAGTGCTGCTAATAAATTAGTTTATTTTATTAAAAAATTAAAGTATTTAATTATTTTGATGGATTAAAAATTTTGGAAATACAGATAAGGTATATTTTACAATATTTATCTTGTGTTGGAAGAACATCAACACATAAATTAATAAATACTTAATAACTATAATCGTAGCAAAAGCTTTATATATTTATTACCCACAAATTATTTATGATAAATAATTACCTTTAAAAATATTTTATGGCCACATAAATATTTAAAGCTACTCGAAAACTATTCAATCACATTTTAATAGTAGTCTTATAAACATGATATTGTTGTATATTATAAATACAGAGTATGTTGTTATAAATATATAAATATATTATAGATTTAAAAAAACCCAAATACAATAAAATCATTTAAAGCTAACTTTCTGCGTTTCACACGAGTAACTGTAATTATTACATAAATACAAATATATTCTTACAGTTTTTAATAAATAACAAAAAGTCTAAGTAGGTATACTATTTGTATATATGTATCTAGTTTAACCGATAATTTACTGTTCCATAATTTTCATACCAAGTGCTAAGGTATTTTTTAATTCATCATTGAATAAAATTGAACTATTACTAATATTTAAAAACTTAGTGTTTTAAATCAAATATGTAAATTATTAGCAAATTTTATTATTTATTCTTCCTGTAATTACGTTATTTCTAAAAGCGATCATTTTATTCTTAGCATAATTAAGTTTAAGTATAAAATTTTGTTGTAGTATAATTAAAATTAAAATACATTACGATAGACTTGTTTGCTGTGTAAAAGAGCTAACTATAAAATTTGACGAAATTTATTGTGAACTCAACATCAATATAGCACAAAAACAATAACGTACTTTTGATCCCTCTAATAATATCTTTATTGATTGCAAGAAGTTGTTAAATTGACATCTAGAATATTATTTATATCAATGAATACAGATAGAATGAGATTTATATTTGAATGTAATTTTCAAATACCCTATTAAATAAAGTTGTGTTATAAAAAATATTTCATTCACTGAATTAAATAGTAAAGCAGTCGTTTTGGTGATATGTGTATATGAAAGAAATTCAAGGGCATAATTGAAACGCCAGATGTAAAAAATACATACATTTAAAACACCCTTTTGAGATAAATATTCATAAAGGCGCCTCTTCAAAAGTGCCACACTTTAATATGTAACATTTTTTTCCTTTATCCAAATACTCGCGTAAAACCCTTTGAACTCGTTAGTCGTTACCCATACTCCATTTTCCATATAACACACAATATACAAGTTCAGCGCCAAATAAAAATATTTGCCCCGATGCCTCGATTTACGATCAATCCATTAAGGGCGAGGGTTTTAATTCGTAAATGTATTTTTTCTCCTCTTCTTGTGTGTGTGTTGTGGCAATTTTCTCGACGCTAGCTTTTCTCGAGATCTATTTCAAGAAAACAACCCCTAAATATCCTCGATCTTTGGAACGGGACCGTGCCTGAAATAGCTGATACGATAATAGGGGCCGAATGTAATGCGAAAACAAACCGTTAATGCGGTCCCTCGGGCGCACAGTATTAACTAAGGTTTGCCAAGCGATACTGGTGGTTTCTGGATGATCGTTAGACTACCGCCAGATCATAGATAATTACCAAAATGTAACCAAGTGATTTGTGGACCAAATTTGCGCTAAGATGTTAGTTCAATTGTTCACGAAAATATATATAAATACTTCCTTGCTAAAGTTTTCAACACTGGTGTCAGAAAAATGCTATTGAATAATCAATACAAATGCTAGCCTTTTTTATATACAATGGTTTATTCATTACAAATTCAATTAGCGTGTTTGCCAACACGCCAAATAAACAAAATTCTCAAATGACACGAGCCGGATTCGGAAAAAATATTTTTAAGCAACTATAATATTATATTTATAATAATTAAAAAATATATAATATTGAAAAAGAGCAATACTTATTTTTTTAATTTATAAATTAAAGTATTTCATATAGTATATCTGATTATATAAGATTATTCATTTACGACGTTCCGGCGCCACAAAATTGTCAACTTGCGCTATATATGTGTGATCTAGCGATATATATGATAGTTGCTCATCGAACAGGAAAATAATCGCTAGAAGGCTGAAAAGTAGCTTGTGGCAAATGCGAAGCTTCTAATGTATAATAAAATAAAAATAAAGGACGCCAAGATAAACACATAATATTTTATAGAAGACCAAAAGTAGCTACGCTTGTTAAAATGAACGAAATAAATATTTTTCAACATACTATATAAACATAAGTTTAAGATGTTAAATGATTTGATATCAGTAAGCCCAATAATATTAGCCACTTTAGACTCTATAGTTACTTAGAATACTATAGGGTATGTTGCACAATTTTAAAAACTTATGATGTATTTATTCATTTACAACGTATATATTAGGGATTTTGTGTCGGTACAATCTAGGATTTTTTATTGAGAATTTTCAGTTTTTATGCTGTCTTAAGAAAGTAATCCAATCTTCTGATTTTAAATTAAAAAAGTTGCTGACTTTTAACTAGAAATCAAAAAAGGAGTTCATTAGCTTATTACAAATTTTACCTTAGCCTGACTATGTTGTTAATAAAAACTATTTGAGAAGTTTCTTCGAAAAATATATATTTAAATAATGGGAAAGATTTATTAAAACGATTTTTTCTAATTTATATAGTTTGAATCAGATATTTATATAATTATTAAAAATATTATTAATAATGATTTTAATATTATAACAATGACAATCAAAGAAAAATGACACAAAAAACTAATAATAATAAATTTAGTCGACGATATTAATTCAAGATTTTGTAACCCTGAGACAAAATCATTCTCATAAATATTTGCTCACAATTAAACGAACATCAACAGAAAGCGAGCAAGTATTCACAACAACAGGAATATTCACTACAAAAATTAAAAATATGCTATCTGATTCGATCCGAAATATCTTGGTCTTTATAAAAAAACTTATTTAAAATTAATATACTGAAAGCGTTTTAAATGTGGTTTATCAGCGTATGCTAAAAGTTCTATGGACTAAAAGAGTCTACAAAGACCAAATTACCTTTATGATAGGACGCAATCAAAACTTGCTTTCAATCAGGGACGTTATTTCAGATTTTTTCAAATGAAATCGTCAGCCAGTGGTCGTTTTTTTAATATTTTTATTTCATTAATCATAGTATGTATTTCATTAAATAAGTCAAATTCAAAGAGGTCCCTAATTAGAATCCACGTCAAAAGCAATAAAATCGTGCCGTCGCCGTCGCAGTGGAAACGCTCGGTAATCTAACGTTCATATTTAAACTTTTTATAATAATATTACGACTTACAATATGTAAGAATCGAATAAAGCATATATAAAACCAAATTTTGACCAAAAATCCACGTTAAAAAAAGCAATAAAATGTGTCGGTGCCGTTGCAGTGTGAACGCTCGGTAACGGGTTTATTAAAAGAATAATTTATAATTCTTATCGATTATATATCATTGATATACTATTTTTTACCTCTTAAAATAAATAATATGTTTTATTTATTTACTGTTCAAGTTATTTAATTACTTGCTACTATTTACCATTGCGATAATCCTAAGTGATCGGAAAAAATCTCCCGATAAGAGCACATCTTTTAAAGTGCTCTTGAATTTAAACGACGTATTATAATAGCACACACAAAATATTTTTAGAACCCAGGCAAGAAGCCGAGTCACTCTACTGTTATTGAGACGTCAATCACCTATCTCCATACCCTCCGCGTCAAACCGTCACTAAAGATGGGTCGATATTTTTATTTTTTTAAAGGGTGACTTGTGACGACGCCAAGTTATTATTGACCATCCTGTTCGAATCCGTTGCCTTTTTGCATTCGTCTGAAAGATTCACCTCTGAAGTCTGGACACAGAATCCTGAACTTGGACTCGTGCCATCTCCTTGTCAAGCTTTCTTTATCATTTATTACTGGAGTTGATTTTATGCGAGAGGCGGTCGCTTGCATTCTCTAGGAGGAATAATCAAATATCTCCCGCAAATATTTATCCCAAGTCAGCATCCCCTTGGACGATTTTTTTCGTACCACCCTCGGATATTATAATCTATTACCCTGTACGTAGCGGGATTATGACCCGTTCGATCGAATTTACGCCGCATAAACGACGCGTCAAAACTTTTTTACGACTTTGGCTCAAAGGATTCTGTGAGAGAGAGAGGAACGCTGCCTTTTTATCGACATCGAATTATTGTTTATGTTAGCGGCGATGTGTGTAATATGAACGTTTGGTAAATCATCCAACTTTTAAATAAAATGATTAAAATCGATCTGAGCTTTTCTTTGGCGTCAAGGTCATAAGCACCGATAGGTTAAAAAAAAATAACTCGATAACATAACTCTGCACAGTTATAAATTTGAATCTTATAAAGCTGAATTGGTTTGAGTTGCGAGGTTGGAAATTATAATAAATGACTCAGTAATAAACCCAAATAAAAAAATAGTAACTGACACTGAAGCTATAACATTTTAGCACAAATATGTCATTTTTAATTATTTAATATAAGTTCTACAATACCATAGATCTCTGTAAAAATACAAAGGTAAATGTTTAAATTAAAATAAAATGTAATATTTTTTTAAGCTTCAGTATTTTAAAAAAAAAATATTATTACCTTAATTCATAATTATTATATAAATTTCGGTATTTAGTTAACTAATTATAACTTTTTGTTTTTAGAAGCAAATATAGTAAAAACCTAGAGTCACATTGAGTCTTTTTCACTTTTGCTTCTTCGTAACTTATTAAATACTAAATAATACATTTAAATATTTCATAGCTTACTATTCGATATTGAAATAGTTTAAAATAACGATTATTAGGAAACTATAATTGGTTTCGTAGACATACCTATGTAATCAAACATTTCCACAAGGTACTGATGAAAATTATACATTTTAATTTTATATAAAAAATATTTTTGTATAACAATGATAAAATTCTGTCATTAATTTGAAGCAAGAAAAAAAATTTGCATAAAAAAGAAAGTAGCGAAAGACTTACATATGAACTCGTTAAGAGATTGGTACAGATTTTTTTTCATAGAAAAGTTTTGATAATTAAAGCATGAAAAATTCTGCACTCATTAGGTGCAAAGAAATAGAGCAGGCGTCAGTTCTAAATTATTTTAGGTGTGATTAATATATAAATAAATCATACTAGTCAGAAATATTTAAAAAAATTACACAGCATTTATTATATATTAAATGATGAAAAAACTGACGTCGATAGTTACGTTCATAACCGCAAAGAAAGTACACGCCCCGTAAATCAAGTAAACATCGATCATTCACAAAAGATAATTTACTCGAAGCACTAAAGTGTTACGCCAGCGCTTTCGCGAGAACGTCCAATTCTTTGCTCGTGCGAAAAGTTATATTGGAAATTTATCTAATTTGCAAATCTTCATACTACATATTACATAAGAAGAGCATACACACGCACAAATATAATATTTTCATATATGTGAAAGCACGTACAAGCGCCCGTAGTAATATCGTTTTACACGTGGAGATTCCGTATCGGCTCGGTCTCTCCAGATTATTGATTTATGTTGAAGAAAGTGGCGCTTACGACATTTTATACAATATGCAATATATTAAGATGAAAATAAGTAACCCTGTTCTAAGTGAAATTCTGTATAGGTATTAGGTTTTGTGGTTTATTAATTAAAATCACGTCACACCTAGTTATTTCGTGTGTGTAGGCGTTTCGTGGTAGTGACATTTGGAATATATACTCGATTCAGAGTACGTGTTAATTAATCGATCCACAATCCATTACATTGATAAGGCCCTGTCCAGCGACGAAACACATTCCACTCGATCAAATATATGGATGTTTGTGTGTCAAAGCTTCTTGTGAGTAATTGTGGATCTTGTCTAATTGAACGGTTAGTCTTGTACACATAAATGTATTGAATATACGTACAAGCCTAGTTAAAAATTTAAACAAACTTAATATTTTTACTTTTATCAACAAGTTTTTAAATAAAATAATATAACTAAACAATGATTCTATGATATAATAATTATTAAAAAAAAATATTTTCCAATTGTCTCGTTTTTAGTTAACCACAAACATTTTTTACTAGCACATACAAATTTTAGCCGTTTTACTATTATATGATACGTATTTATGCACATTTTTATACTGTTTTATCAATGAGTCTATAGTATTTTATTACAAAAATAATTTAATTTATATAGGTTATTCTGCCATATTGTAACTAGTTACCCCTATTTTTCTCTAAAATAAAACCGACGACACCTATTTTATATAATATTCTAGTTTTGTTATTCTTGCGACGGAAAAGTTACAAATTTTTGCAGAGTAACTATTTTCGTAAGAAATCTACTGTTCTAATAAAATATAAAATTCCGAAAGTTTTACAATGTGCAACAATAATGATTAAAAATTTGTGTCTAACAATTATTTACGATCTATAATTTATTAAAAAACATGATTTACTATGTTTATAAAATGCAACTATATATATTTTACGATTATCGAATGGGTACGATTCTTTAAAAATTTCAAAATAGCCTATCGCACGCAGAGGGCCTGCCGCCGGGGATATGCCCTTAACTGATAGGCTCCGCTCAAATTAATTTATTTATTATTTTAAATTAAATATAGATCATCGTTACTTTATTTGATATACTGGTTTTTTATAATATTATCAAAAGTTCGTGGTAGAGTGTAGCCAGTTAAACGCAAAAAATTGTAGACACGAGTATTGGGTGGTAGAGTAAAATAACCAAATCATCAAGAAATTTGATTGATGATTATTAATTGCCGCTTGATGAGTGCTTGGTGGGTGATTTATGTTGGATGGGTAATATGTATTTGTCAAGTCACTGCCAATGATTATTGGTCCAAGAGTAGGTACGCTGCCAATTAAATGATTGCTAAAGATTGCTGATGTGACCGAATGCCACGTATTATAAAATGCTCTCAAATGATAGTCAATCTCATCAAAGACTAACTGTAAAAGCTGATTTAAGACCAGGCGCTGAGTAATCGTGCAATAATTACATTAAAAATGGTCTTCTTCATGACCAAAAAATATTTAAATATTAAGTACTATGTTCACTCACTGGCATCCAAAAGCTTTCATTTCTACACTACACAAAAATCTAAGACACTACTAAAAATCACAAATCTGAAAAAAAGTTATTGTTAACTTTTTCCTTATAAATAATTAGCATATTAATCTAGACTAAAACAATAATTTTAAGAAAATGTTGTAGATTAAGATTATAACTTAGGTTAGGTACTTGATATTATAATGATCTATTACAGCCAAAAATTATGTAAACTTATTAACAACAACCTGTTAAATTGATTATAAAAAGTAATAATTAGCTTTTTTTAGAGTCTCATAAATATAAATAATAATTTAATCAATACATATTTAATGTAAGTACATAAGCATGTTTTATAGAAGATTTTAAAGCATATAAAAAATGTTTAATGGGTTTTTTTAGTATGATATTCTATTATATTTGGCCTCCTGTGTCATATGATTGACAATCACTAATCAGTTACAAACCGATCATCACTGTCTATTGATACATAAATTTAACATTGACTTCGCTGATATGGGTTGTGTGACACATAAAAAAGTGCAGAAAAGTTTAGGGCACTTTAATTTTAACACGTCTATGCTATACCGGTTTGTTTGGAATGGGTGAGTATATCTCCTTTTAACTCGCACAGATTCGCTTGTACGTGCGAGATGCACAAATGTGTGTGACAGAGTGAAAGAGCTAGGGTAAAGTGCCCGACACTCTGACTCGCTCTGACGCATGCATCAGACGGCGTTTCAATCGTGCGGCTGTGTGTGTTTGCCTGTCGTTGGGAGAGCTACGTCGAAGCGCCTCTTAATTATTTTTCGACTTAACAGGTGTATTTATTATTTTTATTTCGGTAAATAATTTTAATATGAACTAACTTTAATCTAAATAATATATATTGCGATGGCCGAAAGATATAATGATTCCGAAGAATTTATTATTAAATATCACATATTTCCTAATGCTTCTTGAATAAGCTTGAATAAATTAAAGATGAGGTCAATTCATAGCCAATCGCATTAGTGCAATTCCAGTGTACATATATGTATTATCTGTTAATACATATATACTATAATTTGATGAAGTATATAGTTTTTGCTTAATATTTTCAAGGAATAAAGTCAAATTATAAACTAATATTTAATTTAAAAATACCCATTACACTTTATCGTTTGCAAAATACATTTTATAGACACGATTGGTGTTTGTGCCAACTTTAGACTCGTAAAACAAGCTCAATAGGGCAGATAAACGTTATTTTCGAGAGTGCAAACATACTGTGAAACGAGCTCGAAATTTTTCACGCACATATGTTTATCTTCAAACGTAAACAGAACCAAAATGGAATAAATAAATCTTCAATTCAGTGCCACTTTGTCTCCGAGCTTCCCGATTGTTTTCATTATAATAATTTAAATATACAGCTGTAAAATGACATGTGTTGTCTATTACATCACAACAAGGTAACAATCGATACTTACAAGTATGTATTGTAACAACATAAGTTTGAATCGGTAATATATAATTTAGAGAAAATTTATGACGACACAACCATAATTGCGACACTTCTGGAATTTGACTCACAGTATCCACCCTCGGATAAATTACGACATCCATCGTCACACATCCCCTTCCAGAACACACACGTGTGACATCACGCGAGCAACGTCAAATTGGCACCATTAGACAAACCAACGTACTTGTCACTGTCACACAAGTCTGCGAAACACGCAGGCCAGGTGGTGGTGGAAAGAGGCGTCTCGTTAGCGCGGGTCCACCACGAGGGTCCGAAATTGACGCCTTGTCACATTCTTTCACCTCGTCACATTTTTGCATACGTGATCCGTACGTAATTGAAGCAATCACGCGTTGCCATTATACTTTCTGACTTACGGGTAAAAATTTACCACCATTGCGATATCGCGCACACGTATTTATGAAGCTAAAATAAGTGAATAGTAGACGGATATTTATGAAAAAGATATATAAGTGTAATAAAAATAAAATTGAATTAACTCGGCTGACAACACTGTCGCTTCTGTTTAGGTATGTGTGGCGTTCAAGGCTTCAGTTGCGGCAAAGTCGTGCGTGTAAAATATTTGAAATGGCTAATGTTTATTATATTATTTTTTGCTGCCAAAGGTGTGTGACTTTGCAGACAAAATAGACAATGTATAATTTACCACGTCTTCTTTCGTCTCTGCACGAACTCGTCTACCGATGTGATAGTGTCGCATACACGAATCTGACGAATCACAGATGACGATGTTGGTGGGTCAATTGCATCGCTAAACATTCCCATTAACTAAATTTTTTTTTGCCTTGAAGTGAAAATGAAAGGTAGCTCTTTTTAAAGATCTTTAATAAGAGGGATATATATAAATATTTGCTATTTAGGTGCCCACGAGAAAGGCTTTGGAATGGATGTGCTAACGGGTTGTTCGTAAAATCTTAGCAATGACTACTCAATTGTCTACCACTGAGTTATCTCATCCTTTAATAGACTCTTTGTGGAGACGAGTTAGTATTTGCTTTTCATAATGTTTGAAATGGTCATTTGAATGGCCTCAAAATTAATAGTGCAACTGGTTAAAACCCTCAAAATGCGTTTTACCTTCACCAGAGATCGGCAAAATGTGTCTCATTGGCCAAAAGTGGCTCGTGAGGCATTTTTCCTATATGGTAAAATCTTTCCAAGTTACCATATATTTCAATATTACCTCAAAATGTGCTGTTTCTGTCTTTCGTTGTGTAATACAAGTTTTTTATTTGTAATATATTGTCAGGCTAATCTAAAAAGATGTCACCTTTTCACTCAAATATCAACTCTTTGTGTCAATAAGCATACTGTGGGTGATGGGAGTAGAAATAAGTATATTTAATGAACGCTGGACAAACGATTATATTTTTATGCAACACTGTTATAAAAAAGTATAACGTAAAATAACAATACGAAACAAAACACAAGGATTTTTACTGCTTTCAAGATAATTGAGGATTTTTACTGCTTTCAAGATAAGAGTTATTAAGTATAAGGTTTAAGAGAATACCTCACCAAGCAACAAAACTGTTTTAAATATATCTGAATTAAAAACGGATATACTATGTATGTACAAATATATGTGCTGACAAATATAGTTACCATTTAAAGTAAAAAAAAAATTCAAAGCAGGAAATAAAGATATTGAATGTTCACTATAGAATTCTTTTAATGACACTGATTTGGGAGAGTTTTTTCTATCTAATTTGTTTGTAAGTCAATTATTTCCAGCTGTAAGTTACAGCTTCAAAAATAATTGCCTAATCAGGAAGACATTTTTTTAAAAACGTGATGATTGAAGTTATGGATGAAAACTTTAATCATCTCGAAAAAAACAATTAATTAATGATATAAGTTTATCAGCTAGTACGATTACAAGACGAATCGATGAAATTGACAATGACAAAGTTATTCTAAAAAAATGCAATTAACTTTAATATAATTCTACTAAGATAGACGAAAGCTGCAATTTCAAAGATAACGCTCAATTAATAATATTAATTTGTAGTAATGACAAAAATTTCGATATTTTTTAAGAAATAGCTGCGTTCATTATTGTATTTTAAAAGAAGGACTACGTAAGAAGATTTTTAGAAAAAAACAATATGTATTACCACCAATAGAGGGTTTAGCATGAGTGATAAAAAATATAGTGTATCTGCTCGGATTTCACAAAAAATCTTAAAATTTCGTTAAAATAGCACCGATGACTATTCACTGAAGTATTTACCATCATGTTTAATTCATAAAGATGTTAAAAATTAAACGATTATTGTACGAATAATTATTTTTAATTAAAAAACTTAGTTTAAATTGTTGCCAGTCTTAAGAATTTTTAATTAGGATTGAAGCACAATATGGAGATATATAACATATATGTAATATTACCCAGATGTCTGGTGGCTCAGTACAAAAAAATAGATAAAGCACTGATTTTTGCTAAAAGATCAAACATGTTTATATATAATGAAAAAAGATAGAACAATATCAAAACTGGTAAATTCGGAATGCCTTCTTTAACTGGCGTTTTTAGTACATATCACATCTCTAAGGAATGATTAAATTTTTTATCTCCAATGCAAAAAAAAATATTTCATAAAACATTTTTATAAATTAAAATATTCAAAATTAAACTAACTTAAGTGAATATAAAGCCTCTTGATAAAAAAAAAACTTAATAAATTTCTATATTTAAAAAGTAACATATGAGAAAAAAATAAACGAAAAATAAACAAAAAGAAAATTTTCAGAGTTAAATCTCTACAAAACCAATTTTCAAATCGATTTCAATATTTCCATAAGCACTCAAGATATTTATTTTAAGTTCCAGATTATTTAAAGATGGAAATAATTGACTTACAAACAAATTAAATGGAAAAAGCTCTTTCGAATCAGTGTTAATAAAATAATTTTATAATGGACTTGCAATATCCTTATTTCCTGCTACTAAAAAGTTTTCTGCTTTAAATGTTAAATAAATTTGTAATCACATATATTTGTAAACATACATATTTTTAAATAAGTAAAATTAAAAATATATATAGAACAGATAATATTTATTTTCAACGCGTTAATGATGAAGCACAAATTTAAATTTTAGTGAATTATTAAAAAAAAAACACCAAATTTAATATTGCATGTATCTAATTGTACTGCTTATTAAATTTAAAATATAAAATATTTAAAAATTACTATTTTGTATTATTTTATATTAAAAATAATAAATTTATTTAAATATGTATCTAAAAAAATCCATTCCGTAGCTATTAAAAAAATATTATGCAGCCCGCTAATCTCTAGGTTTATAAAATGCTCCGCGTCTAAATTATCTTGCCGACACCTGATCTACATTGCTAGTGAAATACATAGCAATTTTTTTCAATAATCAAACCCTGAGCCTACTACCAGTGAAGCTCCCGCGAAATCGACATAGATGAATCAGTGTGAGTCGACAGTGTCGACTCGGCATCATCGAAGTCCGAAGTAAAGCAAACTTTCCACTCGGTTGTCAGATTTATTCTTTGAATATTCAAGGGTCGACTCAAGCCTAGAAACGAGATTAAATGACGCGGTGTATCGGCAAAATCTAAATAACAATTAATTGCACAAATTAGTACGACCGGAATATCAATTGCTATAATGGTAAAATAATATATAATTTATGCTAATTTTATTATGTCACTTATCCACCTCCTAATATTTATTATTTACAATATAAAATATCTATACAATCAAAATAATAAAAAAATATAAAATGTAAACGCAAACCTCTGATTCAATTAGCATATTTTTATGCGTTGAAATTTTGATATCTGCTTTCCATATTTTGCGACATAACGAAATTTTAATTTTTTTTTACGCATGTTTTGTTAATGTATGGTGGACACAAATGTTTCGTTAAATCTATTGGATCAAAACATTAAAAAATCCCTTATTATTTTTAATGTGAAATAATAGCCACTAAATAAAAGTGTAAATTTAAGAATGAAATCAAAATTAGATTTAAAACAAATTAAAATATTTAAAAATTCAGAGAGCATGTCTTGTTTAACATATTAATTTTAAATGAGAGTTCATAAAGCTACATGTATGTATGTGTGTTAAAATTGTGTAATAAAAATACGGGCGTGCTGAAAGTGTTTCATCACCAGGCTTATCTGTTTGACAAATGCGGTCCGCGAACCCCACGCAAACAACCCCTGGCTCGCTTTGTCTTAATGGTTATGTATGCTAATAAATTTGTCGCTCCTCTCTCGACAAAATCACGAGGATCTTCATATTTTATTACATTATTTTTATTACTAACAACATAATAAGCAATATATTATCGCTCATATTACCGTGTTTTACATATTAAACGAGTCGTAAAAGAATCTACGTATAACGTAATATAATATTAAGAACGTTCGTTGAGTAGCTAATAATGATTTTTGGATCCTTGCTTGGATAAGTATGACAAAGTAAAATTAATATTAAAATATAATTTTATAACATTATAATTAATACTTGATCATAAATCTCGAGTGCAAATTAATACCAAAATATGATATTAATTATTACTAATAAATGTTTATTGAATGAAGATCAGTTTTTTTAAAGTATTTTAAATTTAATAAAATACAAACTATCAAAGTAATGTTTTAAATTTAATTTAGATCAAAAATTGCATAATTCTCAATATTAATTTTATTATTTTATAAGAACAAATTAGGAGCTAGAAATACTCAATATTATATTTCTAAGCATACGTTGTCATAATATAATACAATAATTTCATTATGATATTACAGTGTTACAGGGAAAATTGATTGATTGGCTCCGTCACTTAACCAAGCTTCGCAAATCGATTTAACTGAAATGTTACGTCGACTTAACTTATAATATAAACCTATAGGACAGGAAATGGAAAAGATACTCAGGTACTGTTAGTTATCAATACGTTATGGCAAATCGTATTATTCAATAGCAATATATCTTTTAAAAGACAATTTGAGACACTTCGAAATCAATGGAAAGTCATATATTCAATGACGATACAAAAATGCTTGCGATATAAATAATAATGTATTTTTTTATAATTATTTATTAAATAATATCTATGTTCGCTTTGCAAAAAGATTGTTACTATAAATCACATAAGCTTAGAAAATCTCAGCTAGTGGCAGAATTCGACATTTTCATTCAGGGCGCATTGTATATTAATTATTTTCGATGTATGAACTTTGTCTCTTGGTTGCTTTGTATGTTTTCTGGTACTTCCTGACGATCGATTACTATAGTGATATATATTTGAAGCAATGGAAAATAATGTAGAATTTTCCACAAGAATATAAATACATTGAAATGTAATATCAATTAGCTCGTAGCTAAAATAACACAAATGTATTGATACAGTAACCAAAATATATGTGATGGCAATTAATAATATATTATTATTTAATTATCGAATCTGTTAGACCCGAAAAACACCCAATTGAGGGTTAATACGCCCTGCCTGAATTAGTAACAAAGCAAATTGAAACTTTTGCCTGAGGCACGCTGATCGAATGTTTTACGGGCGCGGGCCCGCAACAGCAAATTATTCATCGAATTTCCACACGAAAGGGAATCTTCTTGTGGTTACGAGGGTTCTCGGCTCATTGCGGTCTTCTGAGATACTTCTGAAATGCCTACCCGTTGAAACATTGATCCGCAATTTGGCGGTACACACTATTTTTTCTTCCCCTTCTCGGCCCAATTAGGTCCGGTCGAACGGGCGTGAAATTGAATGATTCAATATGACGTCTTTGGGATGCGAATCAAAATCGATGCGATGAATTATACACGAATAGAATAGTGAAATCCATTACGACAAGATCAAATGGACTTGTGTATGTGTGTTTATATAGCATTGAAAGCTTGAGGAAGTACCTATCTACAAACATAGATGTACGGTCGTAAGATCTTTTGAACGATTCGGTTCAAAGGAGGAAAGTCCTTTAAGTATTTGGTTACATACAATAAAAACGTTCCCGAAATATTTTACCTTTCGCGTGCGTAGTATAGAGGAATATTGGATTCGTCGAAAAAATTATACCCTCAAATGTCGGCGTACGCGCAAAAATTGACAGCTGTTCAAAATTGCTAAGCCATCCATAATTATTTCACGTATAGTGCTACAGATTTAATCCAGAAATTAAATTGCCACAATTTTAACATATTGTGTATAAAACTACCAAATTGATTTCATTTACAGTCATGTAAATCAATATAAAACTATTATCAAAAAAATGTATAAAAAAGATTTTCAACCATTATTAATAATATTAAAATACATTTTTTGTAAATATTTCCTATAAAAATATAATTTATTCTTAATACGTATGTGTATGAATTAATGAAATATAGTTCCTTGAATATTCGTGTATTTATTAAAACACTAGATCCTCTTAATCAATGATATATTAAATTTTATACAATTAAATGTACTGAAAATATCATTTTTTCCTACACATGTGAAAATCTAAAGATAAATAATAATTGTAGATAAATTTATTTTTAAACCATTATTAATAAAAATATTATATGACTTGTAACTTACTATAATAATCCACGTAATAAAATACATATACGCTTACTGTAAAATAACTAATGATTTAAATTTAAGTTTAGAAAGTCATTGTACAGCAAAAGTTTAAAAAATGATATGTTTATTATTATAAAAAGCTAACTTTTTTACTCATATATAATATTAGTTTTATACGATTTTTAATAAATATTTACTAAAATAAAACAGTGCTGCTTCAAACAAACCATTAAAAGTTACATAAGTTACTATTTTCACAACAATAGAAATGAGATTTTT
This sequence comes from Plectrocnemia conspersa, assembly GCF_051122295.1. Taxonomy (NCBI): domain Eukaryota; kingdom Metazoa; phylum Arthropoda; class Insecta; order Trichoptera; family Polycentropodidae; genus Plectrocnemia; species Plectrocnemia conspersa. Next base: position 23,914,808 of record NW_028277177.1, on the reverse strand, counting down.
TGACCAAACAGTTGTGTTAAAATAAAAAATATTTTAAGGAACAACTTAATATTACATTCGTTCTGGGATTAATGATTCATAGGTACCGCTAAAAAACTTATCTTTATCATGAGTCTAGAACTATAGATGATCACTCACGATCGGTAACCATAAGGTAGAAAAATAATTTTCTAACGCACATAATAGAACGTATTATTTAGCGCGCAGCCTTTCCAAACAAAGATAAGTTTTAAAAAAACTTGAGGAATGGTCCAGATTCTAGACTATATTTTGTGAGTATTGTCCAAGAAGCGATGCAATTGACTTGCAAACATCCTCATCGACGCACTGTGGGGTATTTGCCCGATCTGGGCGGTCAAAATTATTTCTCCACTTTAGTTGATTCCATAAGTGCTCTTAATCAAATATATATTATTATAGGTGTTAAAAAATAAATTAAAGAAAAAATAACTTAAGAAAAAAAAAAAATTTTTTATGAAATAATTCATGCAATTTTATTTTAATATATATTTAAAATATTTCCTAAATTGTAGGCCCGAGAAGAAGGAATTCCGTGTTGAACGGTCGTGCGAATTTCACCGCGTCAAGTGTTAAAAATAAAAAATAAATTGTATATGTCACAAAGTTTGATATTTGCTGTTTTTTTAACAAGTATTTTATCATACTCGGTATCGTTTGCATTTTTAAATATGTGTATATTTGGTGAGTCAAAACAATTTTTTATTTTATTTTATTAGTACGCGATCCACAATTTGAGGTTTACTGATTTTACCATGGTGATCATATTATTAAAAAATAATAATCATTATAAAACTGTATTTTAAATTTGACGTTAACACGTCACTTAATTAGAAAGTTATAATAGTTTAAAACGTTTAGGTCCTAACTTTCGTGAATAAGCCCCGTCTTATTTTTAAGAATAATGGTATGCAATGTGTTAAAAACCGCAAAAATCCGCAGCCAATTTTACATGTATCATATAGAGAAAGACCTAAGCTTTGTATTTTATATAAAATCTGGGAAATATAACTAATAAATTCAAAATTAGAAATAAAAATAGGAAAAGTACTAAAAAATGGTACTTATTCAAAACAATATTGTGTGTTTAATATGACAGCAACTGCAACAGAGAGCTATGAAACGTATAAACACTTATCTGCTTTATAACAATCAATGGTTTGGATTTTTAACTGTACTCAAAGAAAATTATAATAATGCAATCGACGCCGAGAAAACGATCCGTGCACTCGAAGGGTTGACTGACTTCCGAATAATTGTGGGGGCGCTAGCGTTATGCAAGGAGTCGGGGAATTGTTGATTAATATGCGCAAAATTATCAGCTTTACAGAGCAACTTTTTTTTTACCTGCACTTAAAATTTCATAATCGACTTTTGGCCGTCCAGATCGAGCAAATACCCCACCGTGCGACGATTCGCCAAAGCTGTATTGAACCCGCATTATAAAAAATGTAATAACAAAGGGAAAACACTACAGAGACGTGGCCAGAGTCACAGCGGATTTGCCAGCATTTTTACAAAAATATGGGCTGCTTTACAAAATCACAGCCGACAATAATACAACTTGACACTCCACCGAAAACTCTCTGCTTCTAATGCTTGCTATTTAAACTTCAGCTCCCAATAGTGGCATCTACATTTCTCTATACATATAGTAATTTATATATGTAAATAAAATAAACTGTAACTAGCTTTTCCAGCGTTAATTTCGCTGCAAAGTCACACCCTTTTGGCTCCAAAACCTGATTAAACACACGTTAATTTGTTATATTATAATCACTCGTTGAGCTTGACACTTCAATTTGTCGCAATTACATGTTAAAAGGGAAGTATTTGCGACTTATTAGTTAAAAGCGCACGTGGCGATAAGAGATTTGGATGGATTAGAGGCAATAAAAATATTATATGGACCTATTCCGTGTCTGTATGTATGTGAAATATGGCTAATAGATAAATATCACAAGTGCGTACTGATAGCGTGGCTCAAGAGTTATTACACAAAAAAATAAAAATCATTGAACAGCATACTTTGTTTCCGTCATAAATCGCCGCATTGGCATTGATGAAAATAATTGATTTAAGAATATTTACAAGCATAGGTTAGAATCTGATTTTTTTTAAATATACTTTTATTTTAAGAATTAGAATTATGTTTATAATACTGGACTTTCACTTGTCAAAATTTGACATTTCTACTACTTAGATTTTAACTTATCTGACTCGCAGCAAGCCGAGTATCAACCGAGATTAAAAAAACGAGATAGCAGCCGTTTTCTATCTCACGGCACTACAAAGTCTTGAATCCGAGCTTTATTGACTTGAATAACACGTATCTATACTATTACACAATTTTTTATAATGTTTGATGAGCAGCATAGTAAAATCTCGACTGTCTAATCAATTCATAAAAGCTAATAAAATAATAATAAATCTAAGGTAAACGTAAGATTCACGTAATATGATGATTTTTGTTTATTAGTATGCTGTTACTTGTTCAAAGTATTAATTTTTATACTGTAACACATACCAGCATATTAAGAAAAGGATTTTTTATCGTTTTAGTTATATAGACATCTTAGAACCCACTCAATAAGACATATGTTTATCTATTCGTTAAAGGGTTAAGGGTTGAGCTCAGGTTGCTCATAGTTAACCAGGTACGTCCACAGGTATTTCAGGCAATAAATAGTGCGCCGTGATAGTTACATAGATCACGCTGTGGCCTGGTAACACACTTCCTCTTGGCACACACGCACTACAACACAATACGTTCGCCGGATTCACTGCCAAGGAAGTGAGCAATAAATAATAGAGCACAACATAAGTGAGCGCTGGCAGGGGAACGCCCGATTGCTCCCTATTGCTCACTATTGCGCCCCATTGCGCGACTCTTGTCGTAACCTGTGTGCTTTCGACGTGAAAAAGGGCTCGATAATGACGGGCCGTATAACGATAACGCGAGATGCTATCGCCAATGCTTCGGCTTTGTGGTGTTTACACATATTTATTTGATATATCGCTCGAGAGGTGTATAAATAAATATGAGAGGTAATATATCTCACGTTGAAAGTACCGCGAGCGATCAGATTCTTGGGGTAATATATTTTTGAAATACATGCAATGCTTTCTACAAGATAAAAAACCGCATATACCTTTTTTGTTAAATGAAAATAAAATCATCAAAGCGTATATTTTACCACAGCTAGTCACAGACTTTATATTTTACATAGTCTAAACAAATTAAATATTTATAAAAAATCACTTCGTGTGTGGGATTTAATATTGTATTATTAAAGGTACCTCAAAGTTTTAGTGCTAACTCTTGAATAAGCACAGCTTGTCGACCTTTTATCGACGCATTGTGGTCTTTTACATTTAGGTATAGAGATGTATTAAATGCTCGCTTTGACGCCATCAAATTTTTAATTGGTTGATTTTAATTTATTCAAAAAGCGTTTCCCAATCGCGTATTCCACATAGGCGACAATTTGCTCTCGGTTGGCCTTTTTTACAGAAATGCAAATACGACGTGGTTTGTTTTTAATTTTGCTGCCGAATTAGTTTACGCTCTAATTGGACGGGTCGCGGTAAACCGAATTTAACCGCGTTTGTTTAACGCCGGTTTAACCGGACGACGCATGACGGCGACGCTTGACCGCAAACTTTGGATGATTGACGGTAAATGCACCAAACTTTATCCTATGTAAATAAACCCACTCTTATCATGCATCTAATTAAATATTTGATTTACTCAAATTACTTATATGGTTAAATCAGTAGCAAAACCCAAAAATATTTAGTTTATAACGAATTTATTGAATTTAACTTCATATAAGAATATTTTTCGGCACTCAACGCACACAGTTTTGTATTATATCGGTTACCGTTTTTAAGTATATATTGTTCAAAAATAAATCAATCCTAAAACGATTTTTTTCGAAGACAATTGATATTCTTTCACTCCTTTCTTCATCATAAAAGCTACATTTTCGGGTAGATTTTAATTCAAATAAAATTTGGAAAAAAAAAATGTCACTAATGTTGGATATAACGAAATTTGAGGGCACGATAACTTTCGTTCTTTATATTATTTCGACAAACATCATTTATAAATTTCCCTTACAAGTCTGTAATGCAACAATTCATAGTCTTGCTTTGAAATAGCAGCTATTTAAAAATATATAATTAGGAATAGAAATATCTATCTTAAGGACACACTGCATTTTAAGCATAGTATTTATTTCACGCGGGTCTTAGTTTTTAACTGCCTATATAAAAAATATAAATAGTTATTTAAGTCCAAGACTTGTTTTACCTTTATCGCGAACGATAGCGTGAGCAAGCAATCTTGCTCCAGCGAAAAGATCGGGAGCGAGACTCACGAATAGCAACATTTACTTCATATATATTGTAAGATACTTGTTTATATATTGATTTAATAAACAAAATTATATATGTATATATGTATGTAAAATAAATTATTTTTAGTAGTGTACCAGTTTGTCAAAAAAAAAATTGTGTTAATCTTACACAGTGTTCAAGTGAGTGAAGAGAAGGATGATCATGAATCATATCAGCTTTTATACGATGATTAAACGTTGCTGTTTTAAGCAATAGCAGTTTTATGCTAACCTACAAGTCCACAATGATCCAAAACAGACAATTTTAAAATCTTTTATTGAAATTGACGCACCGACCGTGAAAAACAAAACATCTATTGCGCTAAGAAAACCATCTGTGGCGACTGTCGACCACCATGAATAGTAACGGACAAAAAAAGGCAATTGTCTCATTGTTAATGCCCGTAACCAATAATGTTCACTGTTAATAACGAGACAAACATCATGGCACAAGAGGGACTTCTTTTGACCACACAACACGGGTCGTTAAGAGTATCCCTTTTGTGACTAAAAGTTGCGGATGCAATTAATCGTCACAACAGCAAACCCTTTCCGTAGAATTCGAAAGTCGGAGCAAGCAAAAACTTGCTTCCAAATATGCAACATCCGATTTCTCGAATTCTACGAAGCGACTCCAGCGATTGGCTAGGAGATCGACGCACAAGTGTGATTGGCCAGCAAGGGTGCATCCCCTAAAAGAATATAAACCCGGACTCCGACATGGAGACGGCAGTTGATCCGCAGTTGGTACACAAGACCTTGGTAGAGGGCCCAAGGACAATCCACGAGAGTGAAGCGAGAGACGAGACGCTGAGGCACGAGACAAGAGAACGGAATCAGCGGCAGTCGAGCTACCAGCAGCCTTCTTGAGGAACCAGCAACGCGCCTCCACCTGACACTCCTGGCACCTATCGCATGCAGCTTGAGCCATCCTGAGCATCATCAACTGCACGAACTCCGACATCACGAGAAACGTCACGCCGTATTCGTCCATTGACAAACTTGTAAATATAAAATAATAAACAGTCTAATAGGATTCGACCAGGAGTCTCATTGGCCGCGAGGTCAACCACCCCTAGGGTTACGCTCCCTAAACATTAATTTTAATGCTTTAGCATTCTAGATACATTAAAAAAATTTTGCAAGTGTTAATATCATATAAAATATGAGATTTGAACCTCACGCATTGCTTAAAATATTTACAAGCCGTTCCAAATTGAAGGATGCACTCTGTTCAAACGCCTACATAAAATCATCGTCATTGCATAATAACAAAAAGTGGGCGAGCACTAAGCCTCCCTCGGACTGGCCATGTGTATATAAACGGATTCACAATAACTTAAGTTCAAAAGTTGCTCCCATTGAGGTCAAACCATGAGAACCAACCGAGCAACAACATATGAAGAAGACCGAGAACAAAGCTGCTTCTCTCTATTCATCAACTGTAGTTCAGCTTGACGTTCAGAATTTAGAGTACAAGCCGCTTTGGAGACTACTGAATGCTTCTTTCAAACTCAGAGACTTAATGTATACATTTATATACATACATTATCTTTGCGTTAATCAAAATGCTTAGAAACAATAACATATATCTTGATGTTTATCCGATTTTAACTGTCTATTTTTGTTTTAGAAGCAAGGGAGAAAGATTAAATATTTATGGTGAATAAATAATGTAAAATTATTTATTATATACATCTTTATTTATTTACCTATAATTAAGAGAGATTCGCTGTTTGTATGATATGTTGTATAAATTTGTATGGAATGTTGTATAAATTTTGTTATTTTTTTACTATACCTCAATTTGGTTTAATGCCAAATAATTGGAGCTCGACTAATGTTTATTAATCAACAACAGAGGCGCCATTAAATATTATGATTTAATATCAATTAATATGAACTACGCGCTGTTTGCAATTGATTACATTTGCTATAAATACATAGATATGTATATTTGCGAATATCATATTACACAATATTATGATAACAGTTGTATGGCATAACAATATTAGGCTCGTGTGCAGTGCGAAACTATAATCTATTAAAGCCATGATATATTAACCGTAGATGCTGCGCACGTGATGGATCGTCAGCGAAATTAACAAATTCCTATTTGATTGACTGTACCGCGTTTGCTAGCGATTATGTAAGGATTTAATAATATTAGTGAAAGGAGGGTGGTGCCGTTTGTCATAAGCGAAAACATAAATCAAATCGAGTGAGAAATTCTCAAGCGAATTTTTGTTAGTATTGAGTTACTGTTGGGTAATACTGATAAAACATTGTTTAAGATTGCACAAAAATCTTTCGATCATTCTCAGTGTACCTAATAAAAATATTCTTACTAGAAACTAGTGATACTTTCACATCTCGATTTATTTTATATTGTTATCCGTAGTTTTTACAAAAATAGTGAGATTTTCTAACACGTTAAACTATTATATCAGCAGTACATAAATGGTGCGCTTCAGTAAATTTTAACTGAACCATAAATTCACATGGGATCACCATCAAGACCCTACGAAGACACTTTATTGCCAAACATTCTAGATATAAATAATAAATCTTGAGTAATTACCCTTTGATAGCATTTAAAATATTTTCCCTATGAAAAATAAATAAAATAATTATCTTCTCTATGTTTTAGGATCAATTATATCATAAATATCAATCAACGTATTTAAAAATCATTGATTTCAAAATCCAGCAGTAACGCAAAAATAACATATCCTGTATCTATAATATAATATCAATTAATTTTACAAATTATGCGGCAACTGTATTAAATGTAAATTAAGGTTTTAAACATTTTTGCATACGACATTTATCAGTGAGATTTCATTTTGCAAAGTTAGGACACTTTTGATTTTTACATTGGCCGCTATTTTGTAAAAAAAAAATTATATATTTTTTTCATATAGGTGCTCGGTAGTTCTATACGATAGTAAAAATTAAATTTTTAATCTAAAAAACCAAGCAGTTAAGAGCGTTAACTCTTCTGAAAGTCTCAAAATGGCTCGTATGTCCGATCGAACTGATACATTGCTTGTTTTGAAGCAAAAAACTATTTTTTTTATATTTTATTTAGATGAAGTTTAGGCTTTTAAACGTTTCATATATAGCGATCTTTTCGTTAAAATTTAAACCTACAGAGTTACGAGTGCTTAAGTTTTTATACTTGTCGCCTTTTTGCCAAAAATTGACACATTGGATTTTGCTAACAAACATATACAGAATGCTCAAAAATTCTATACTGTCACAAAAATTCAAATTTCAATATGTATAAATAAGCTCACATTGAACTAAACTATATTGCAAGTCTTATGAGCGTGTGTATGCTGGGTCGATCGACTCATAACACTAAACGTGTTTTGGAAAAAAAAAACTTTTTTTTTATTTTTTTAAACGGTATCGTAAGTATATTCAAAAGCTATATTTTGTATCAAAAATTCAAAAAAAAAGTCGCATAAAAGCGGTCAATTTACCGTAAGACTCGTTTTTTATTAAAAAAAATAATTAAAATTTTTTTTAATGGGTTAGAAATATTTTATATAGGATCTTAATTGAATATGCAATTAAAAAATATTTATTAAAAAGTCATTATTTTGTTTCACCTGTACTAAAAAAATTTTAGGATATTACATATTACATTTAGAAATAAACGTACCTGGTAATCTCCGCAGAATATGAATACAATACATATCCACACATATTATATTTATTTATCGAACGATTTTATTTATATAACCAGCAATTCAAGTCATATTCCATCCCTTGCGGCGTTGTTGCTAGTGTTTGGCAAAAAAATATCACATAGTACGCCTCGGGGACGAACTAAAATACCCAAAAGTCCGAGCAACAATCCGAACCGTATTCGGCTCACATAGCTTTTTTCTCGTCCTTTGGCCGCAAAGGAGGAAATGACGACCGGCGAACAATCGACGGATCCTTTACGCTTCGGTTTTATATTATTTGCCCCTTTTTAAAAAAAAAACTGCGCAGACTACGTGGGTGAATTGAGTCATTTGCTTGCCGATTGCGTATTCTGTATGGGTGGCAATCCGACCGGTAATGGTCGACGATTTTCATGGAAAAGCAAATATAATACGACGTGGTTTGTTTTTAATTTGGCTGTTGAGTTTGATTACACATCGGGTGTACGAATTGTATGGCAAAAATCACATTTGAGAGGCAGCGCGTGTGAAAAGTAACACTTTCAGCTCAATTTACATTATTAAAATAATAGGCTCATTAAAACAAATAATATAGGTAGAATATGCCGTAGAAAGACTCAAATACTGTATTCACTAAATAAAGGAAATAAGGTGTGTCAAGGATGAGAGTTCCTAATCAGTATTTTGAAAATGAAATTGTCAGGTCCACTAATAATCATTAACAAATTTTTGTATTTTTTTATATTTTTTTATATAGTCTTATTTTATCTTGTTAATTAATAAAGAAAGTAATAAGTATATTATTAATAAAAATAATATTTTTTTATTTTTAATTTTGCAAAAAAAAATATTTGCAACTATTTTGTAAACATGATTTAAACATGAAATTTAAATCGTCATAATCATAAAAAAATATTATTTAAAATCAGAAAATGATTTTATTAAAAATTGATTAGTTGTAAATAATATTTTTTTTTTACACGATAACTTGTCTCTCTGTATTTTAGTTTCTATGAGCAATTTTCAAGAATATTGGACGGCTTGGATAGCTTTGCTTTACAAATATAAATAAAATTGACACAAATTCAGAGGAATCAAGAGAATTGAAACATACAACACCACACAGCATTGGACAAATCCCATTTTAGCCGCAAAACAGCAATTTAATCGCAAACATGTAAATATTGCCTACGAAACGGCATTCAGAGATACAATACGCCGACACAGCATTTCACCGCTAAATTCCCGCTCGGTTCAGGCCGGCTTTAAAATAAACCCGCAATCGAATTATATACGGCGTGGCCGAAAGTTCGTCGGCTCCCATTGTGGCCGTACGAGCGAAAGCTACCAACCACCACGAGGTTGACGTCTATTTTTCGTCTGTTGGTAAAAGCATGAGCGGCATTCCCGCGTGCTAATTCTGGACTAAGACACTTCATGCGGGATAATGGCATGCAACGAAATTGGCCTCGGTCATTCCCTAACAGCTGATGCTGCCGTTCTCTTTCTCTCTCAAAACAAACGAGGTGACAAAAATAGAAGATGACACGGCTGACTCACCCACCTGGTCCGAAAGTTCATTTCCGCTTATGGGATATGAACTTGGCAATGTTGGGCACACCTGGCGCAGATTTAATTAGCAGAGCATAGTGGGCTTGACATTGAAAGCTAAGACAGGTACAATGCCGTAATTAAATGCGCTGTGCCGTAGTTAAAGCCGGGTTTGGACAGCTTATCTGGGTTATGAAACTGTGGTAAATAACTGATATTACTACCCAAATAAATTTTAAAAAATCGAGCGCTTATATTTCATGATCTACTAATGCAATATAAAATACATTTACATTAAAATTAAATTGAAATTTTAAAATCACATCATTTAATTAATAACAAAGCGATCGTTTTGTAGAAATACTTTATAAAATTGAAAAAATATTATTATTGCTATTTCTTGCTAAAGTCAGTTTATAAATAAAACCATTTATCGTTTCAACGTAGACCTGTACTATATATAAAAAACACTATCTGCTTTGATATAATCTGGCAACATATTTTTGCGATAGTCGATTTTATTAATTAAACGACTGATATGCGATACATTTTTTGTCACTTGCCAAATAAAACTACATACATTTTAATGAACAACATTTTAATTTTACAGTAAAGAAAGTGATTTTTTTTACTATTAAATCGCTATATATTTTAGCAATATTTTATAAATATATGTTTTGTACATGTCTTCCGTTGCAATTACTATTAACTAACATACAGATTTTTCTATTTGATTTTGATTTTTATAGTTCGATTTTTATTAATTGGTATTTATGTATAGCTGTTAATCGATTTCTTAACTATAAAAAGTATTAATTAGTAAAATAGTCGATAACAAAAATATGTTTTAAAAATCTGATCAGTCTACAATTTGTGGCAATTACTTGTTAAAAGCGTAATAAAACTAATTTATAAAGTATTTGTAACTTAATAAATAATTATTTACCTCATATTAAAATTATACAAGAGCATGTAGTATGGATTAGGTGCATTTGCATGTAAACTTTATCAATGGATGTTTTTAATACACATACATAGAAACTAATAAAAGTGCTGAAATTTAAAGTATAAAACATAAAAATCTAATCAGAAAAAATCTGTCGCAATCACTCGTTAAAAGCGTAATAAAGCTAATTGATACAAGTGCAAGTGACAATTGTAGATTTGGACGGATTAGGGTTATTTTTAGACCTAAACAATGGACAATGTGTTTTTATACAAATACAATACAAGTACCTAAAATAAAAGTGTCCAGTGACAACGTTGCCAAGTTTCCACTATTAAAATTATAAACGATATATATAAAAAAGTAACAGATAACAATACAATCTGTTACCGCCCTAAGTCCTCAATATAGCACAAAGTTTAATAGTGGGAAAAATCTAAAGAACCATCCTGGTTTGCAAAAATTTAGCGTACTCATGAAACTTTTCATCTAAAAATACTTTCATTTGGATCTTTCATATAAGACTTTTAAAATATAAAACTTAACTATCTTTTAATTTGTTTGTGACTTCGGATATATAGTAACTAAACTGTTTATTATATAAAAACGGTAGCTTTGTTTTCTGTAATAAATAATATGAGACAATCGAGTAACTAAACCGTTTATTGTATAAAAACGATAGTTTTGTTTTTTATAATAAATAACATGACACAATCAAGTAACTAATATATGGTTTATTGGTTTAATATAGTGAGTATATGCATTGAAAATTGTTTGTCGTTTACCAGTAAAACCCTAAAAATTCCCGGAAAAAATTAAAGACAAATACACTAATACCGAGTAAGTACATATTATTTTTAATAGCATAGTGGCCATGGTTAATAATTTTATAAAAAAAATTTACTTAGCAATAAAATATACATTACTAAATGATAGCATTGTTTTAATTTTAAGGATTATTTTTAATACACCTAAGCCAATTAAATTATCTATTGAAGGGTTGGGTATAGGGATTCTGTGTCGAGACAACCCGCGAATTTATTCCTGAAAGTTCAAAGATTTCTTGCTGTCTTGAGTCCTGGGAATATAAAAAAATAGCTCGGGACTCAAGAATTTTCGATTTAAATTTTATTTAATATATCCTAAATTTAGTTTTTAACGAAATTACGAGTTTAATATCGTCGTTGATAGTGAAAACGATATTTTCAATTTCGGACTTCGTATCAGTAAGATGTAATTCTTCTGAAATCCGAATTATTGTTAAGAAACGTTTGGAAGAATTTGAAATTATTTTTAAAACTGACATTGTGACAGTCACAACTGATGGATTTGGAACGTTATGAAAAAATTAGGACGTCAGAGTCCTGTCGAAAATCAACTTTGCTTAAATCATACCGGAAAGAGGATGAATGTCAAACACATGAAGATTCATATGAACAGGACAACGACGATGAATAATATATTCAGGAAAGTGTCTTTGAAAATATTGGTAGTGCGGAAATTCCAGATGAAAAACTATGTTTGAATAATAAAAAGAAACTCATTGACTGAAGCTATCAAGGCATCACTTAAAAATAAAAAATAAAATCCAAAACGTTAGATAATCTGACAAAGACTAATCCATCGTCAGTCTGTTCTTTTTAAGCTTTTATTTTTTTAACAAATAATTTATTTAATACAAATAGATTTTTCCGTAAATATACAATTTACCGTATCTTTTTTTTTAATTTTGAAATAAATAATTTTTTTTGAAAACATTTTATTTTACTTTTTTCTCAAAATTTCCACATTATTCTTTTTTAATTTATCCACTTTTAAATTTCTCGTGATTGTTGAGATTCCTGAGAATATTGTTCCATAAATTTATTATAAACAAAGAAAAAAAAATATCCGGAAAATATTACCCATTAGACACAGGAGAGTTCATTCAAACTGCACTAAGCAGAGCTACGCTGATTATCGACCGAGACTTAAGAAGAACGAGAAAGCAGCCGTTTTCTACGTCACGTCAAACCTGAAGCTGTGAATTTTTAAATCCAAGATTTAACCTGATCTTTGAAGTATAAGCATGGATTAAAGAAATATTCTTTACTCTATGATAATAATTAGAGTCAATACGACACAATCAAGTAACTAAACTGTTTATTGTATAAAAACGGTAGCTTTGTTTTTTTTAATAAATAATATGACCCAATCAAGTAACTAAACTGTAAATTATATAAAAACGATAGCTCTGTTTTATATAATAAAAAAGCGACTGAAAATTTTGCATAAGTCATTTAATTTTTAAATAAAATAGTGTAATCTTGGTAAAAAAAAAACACGTTACATTAAACAGTGATAAAATCAAATATCACAAATATGATATTCTACTTCAATACTTGAAACATGATTTTTTGCTTTTTTAAATTAAAAAATCATTATTTAAAAAAAAATCAAAGCTTAGCTGAAACTAAATAACATTTTTAAAATATGTTTTATTCTAACATAATCAATAATAATGTCACTATTTTTTATATTATTTTGCCAAAGAAAAATTTTAAATATATTTATATATAAACAAGACAGATACCTATATATTTATTATTTAGCAATACAAGAACATATTTATTTTTAAAATAAAGTTGATATATTACGTAAAATTATAATAATGTTTAAAATAAATTATATTTACCCCATACAAATAAGTCAATACATATTATAATGAATTATCAGATTGATTAAAATAAAAAATTAAAATACATTATTCAAGCTTATAATCAATTCTAATTAGACGCAATTACTTGATGAAAATAAACATACAGTCAAAATTTCGAGCGTTAATTATATTTTACCTAGACTATAATTTTTCATGTGAAAAATCTATTTAATCACGACTCGAAGTTTAATAATTACCTTTTATATTTACAACATTCGAGAGTCAAATTAATTGTTAATTAGAGCCTTTGGGAGCCTTTGAGAACGTATCGCTCGCTTGCCACGTTTTATATCATTTACACTAAATCTAAATTGAGTCGTTTGTTTAAAATGTATGTGTCGTAAATTTAACAATATAACTTTCACGTATTTGAGATTTTCCCGGAGAGCCATCGTAAAATCTAAAGCTTCAGTAAAAATAAAAATCAGTGATATGAGATGAACAGCTTTAGCCGAAGCGTTGTAAAACGAGACACTGTTGCGTTCAAATATCAAATTGAGAATTTCTTAGTACAGCTATTTTGGTACACTCCAAGCATTAACGAGCGGTTTAATGCTGCTGAAGAACGATTTATGAATATTGTCCAACTGGGATGATGTATTTCAAATAGATTTTCAATCACGATCTTTAACTACAATATAATTTATGTATAATACATAACTAAATGTTCAATTAGATATAAGAAAAAATATAGTTATAGTAAGCATGTAGAATAAACTGTAACTTGTCAATAATTATTAATTCATATATTTTACAATTTTATTATTTCGGGGCTGATAATGTTCGTATTTAAGGTCGAGTGTGATTTTTTTGAGATGTTGTAAAAACACGGGGCAGGGATTTTTTTGCATCCCGAAACATTTGTTAAGCAGGACCTTTTTCCGACAAAGCCGCACACTCAAGCACCTAGACGTGAGTAAAAAAAACACAACCCCTAACCGGCAGGGACGTGTATGGCGCTGATTGTGAGTTCTGCTCCAGAACGTGTAGCTTGGGGCGTTTATGAATATGGTAAAATTTGCTATCGTGTGACGTGGGTGCTCAAAGATTTTTACGTTATCCACATATTTGTCAATTATGAATGATATGTGGATGTGTAAAACAAAAACCATAAAACATCCAAACCAAACGTAACCGTAAATATTATTATAAAATATATCTTATTTATTATTACGTAATAATTGGAAACCTAGCATTGTTACTAACACTGGCAAGTCATAGTAACAAATTGCGAATGATAATTTGGCAATTTGACACACTAACAAGCATAATGCTGACACTATGTATAATAATATGAGATAACAATACCGAAAAAAAAATATATAAATCAGTTCAAATATTGCACTAACCTAAATTATCTCCGAGAGTCTGATGCAGCATCTTGAGAACGACGAGAAGGAACAGCAATCCTCTGCAATCTCTCCTCGCGCACGTCGTCATTCTCAACGACGCCATTATTCGAAAATGAAAGCTCAGACCATCACAATCCGAAGGACGAATTAACGCACAAATCGCACAAATAATTATAGTAATTGCTTCTCAATTTATATTTTAACACTAGCATAGTTAACACTTAAAACGCACTAATACAATTTACTCAATCAATCACAGCCTCCCGTGTAAGTCGTCAATTTTGTACCCATCAGCGTAAACTCTCTGAAAGCATAAAAAAAGTAAAAGTAAATATTTAATATTTATATATGTATGTTGTATAAAGGAACATAAAAACATGCATATTTTTAAAGGAAAGTCAAATTGAAATTTTGATGGAAAAAAACCTCGTTGAAATATTTATTAGCGTATCAAAGTTCAAAGCTTTTGCATTGCTCTCACGTATTCGAATAAATCATTCCTTTGTACATAATTATTATGGATTCTCAGGTTGTCGAGATTTATGGTATTTATTGTACTTTAGAATTGATAATAATGGGAACTGTAAATAATATTCAGAGACGTGCTTCGTCTTGCATTTTCCTTTGTATATTATGCAATTCAGTAGCATTAAACGATTTACATGGATACTTCAAGAAATAAAGTACACAAGTATGGTACATTTTTTTTTGTTTTGCAGGCAACTCAAAAATAAAAATATTGAAACTATTTTTGTTTAGTCTATAAATACATATATTTACATACAATTTTGAATTTGTATGACGCAACTAGTGTATTTGCAATTGATTGAAAATAAAAATATAAAATATAGCACCACATAGTAAATAAGTTCGTTACATAAGAGTGTAATACGTTTAAACTTGTTAATGGCGAGTCTGCTCCTTGCTTAAAACAACGAAAGTGGGTCGAAAGCCAATTTCAAAAGATTTTCTTACAAGACGTTACAGATAAATAATTATAAACTAACTCCTTATATGTTTATTTGAAAAAAGATTATTAGCTTAAAAATATATATATATATATATATATATATATATATATATATATATATATATATATATATATATATATATATATATATATATATATATATATATATATATATATATATATATATATATATATATATATATATTTAGAATTATTTGATAAGAGAATACAGCATAAGTTCTGATAATGTTCACGTTAAAGCAAAGGAAGATTCACTGACAAAAAAAATCAAAAACTGCCATCTGCGGCCAAATTAGATTATGGATATATTTTTTTTAGAATTCAAGAGCAGTTCTTATAATATATTATTTTCCTAATAAGCAAACCATGACTGGATAAACGACGAATGAATTTTCTAAAAGCGTGTTGCTCACTCGCGATAATGCGTCGGTTCACAAAGCAGTTCATAATCATGGTTTCAATACCGGATCATATTTAAATAACAGTATTTTGATATATTTTCAGTATTGTATTAGTTTTTTTAATTGAAAAATTAATAATAAAATATATATCTATTTAAACTTAACATTACATAATGAAATGTTATATATCTAACCCATTAAATAGACAGTCAAAAAAATAAAAATAAAAATAAAAATACTGAAATACATTAACCCTTTGAGCTGTATAGCCGTACATGTACGGCGATCGATCGCTCGCTGCTATATATTTACAAATATATAACTGAAAACATTATATTTATATCATATTTTTTGTAATTTGATTTAATGTAAATGATTTTTATATAAAATAATATCAAAAAATTAAAGAGTACAAAATAAATGACAATAACAAAAAATATTTGATAAAATATATGAACCTTTGAATTATTACAAAAAAAAAATCCGAATAATATATAAAAAATATGTAAAATAAATTAACGAAATTCAATGATAGAAAAGCGTTAAAATAAATTACTCAGACATACTAATATAAAAAAGTAGTGAAATAAATCTAGCAATAAAACATTGAAAATCATTGGTTTTTTTCTTCGGTCTTTTTAATTCACTCGATATCTACTAACTATTTAAATTCTCATATTACCTAAAAGTATTTTTTTTATGAGAAATATACTAAATTTACTCCTACATAATATTCTAAATTTGGCCGTTCTAAAAAAACTATCTGAATAGAAAAAAAATAAAACATTATATTATACTAATTTAGGACGATTCAAGTATATAAGTTTAATTCTTTGTGGTAATCGAAATTTTTATCTTATGGCAATATATGATTTTTACTGAAACTCCCATATTCTGTTTTATAAAGAACATACTATATTCACTCTATATGAACAACTTGAATTTGACCATTCTTTATGAAAAATGATTGAATAGAACAAAAGTTTATAAACATCCTTAACGTAACACACTGGAGATAAGACGACTATAATGATTATATTTTAATACAATATTAGGCTTTATTTCTATAAATTATATACGCAATTGTATACAATTTTCTTAAGACGCTTTATCACTATAAGACACATACGACTTTGTATGAGAAAGTTAAATGTGCACATCCAACGTCTTGTGACAAATATAATGTTTCGCTATTGTATTAATTTTTATTATCTTTTAAAAGCAACAATAATTTTGATTATTTTTCAAAAGCATTAAATTATACCGGCCATTATGTTTTTTATTTTATTTAAATGCTGATCTTTTATTGGTCGACAGCCAGAGCCTCCCACTAAGCTAAAACTTAAGCGTTGAATTTTTAAAAATCAGAAAACATCAAGTCAAAATTTTTCTTTTGCTTACGTATATTACTTCACATTGTATATACAAAGTAATACAATTTACAGATCGCTAGAAACAATGTCTTAGAACAATTGTATACAAGATTTACGAAAAATGCGCAAGATACGTCGGCTTTAAAATATACATTTATTTTTAATAAACAGTATAGTTATAATTCTTAATTATGTTTAAATGAATAAATGCTAGACACGTAACCAAATATTATTTAATTAAATTTATAATTGTGAATGGATGCTTATCAAGATATAAAATAATACTAAAAATATAATAATTTTAAGAGACTCACTGGCGTAATAAATTCGTATAAAAACACAACATATACTCAGTATAAATTATGTAAAATAAATAATAACCAAGATATGAAATAGTGTGAAATGGTTAATGTATGATTCTTAAAAATAAATGCTAATTTATTTATAAACATATATTTACCTTAATCATATCTTCAATTTTCATTGTACTTATATTATCAATTCAGTTAAAAACTTTCACACAATTTATTAAGCTATAATTTATTTTAAATACAACCTTTCATTATTATTTTAACTTTACTTACTAATTTGTATATAAATATATCATATCCTATAATATGTTATCGCGCACGACTTATTTTAAATATTACCCTAAATAATTCCTTGATTATTATTTTTAACTAAAAATACACGCAAGCGTCGACTCGAATTAAAATTTTAATTCCAGAAAATATATATATATATATATATTCAACAACAAAGGACGACGTGCAAACAAGCTTTTTCGCATCCGCGTCACGTATGTGGGGATGAAGAAATTATGCTGCATGATTTTCGCGGGGGATGAATTCACACGACGGGGGTGGCGAACGAGCGGGTCGGTATGCTAACAAACCGCCTTGGGTGTTAATTAAAAATTAATAGCCGCCCTTTTCGCCCTCGGTTTTCTAGCAAAACCATCCCTTCATCAATAATTGCCGATCAAGCGATTAGCACCGGAGAATCGAAAGAGA